>NW_028288923.1:8542500-8688212 GCF_059628265.1 Tinamus guttatus
CTTCCAGGCTACTGAAAATAGAATTGGGGAACAAATATTAATCATTTCCCAGACAGCAAGCTGGCAATCCTGTGTCTGTCAACATCTTTCTGTCCAGTGTTTTGGGATGAAACAAAGTGAGTCAATGTGATTGCACTTGCTCCTGTGGCTTAGCTCTGTGTTCTTATTAGGCAAATTGCTGAAAGATGTGGGCAAATTTTTGGCACTTAAAGTGGTATCCTATGAATAAAAGCTGGCTTAGAAGCACAGTCTAAACCATATTTTCTTACTGATGATGTCAGCAACATCATATATATATATATATTTTTTATTCTTGTTTTTTTTAATTAAAAAGTAATGCAATGGTTTGTTTTCTTCTTCTGAAAAGCCTTCATAAGCAATGGTGCTGCCTTACAAATACCAGTTTGCCCTCCTACAGCAATTTACTTTCTAACTCCTAAGACTGTAGTGCTGCCTTCTCAGCAGCTGCTCTAAAGACAACAGAATTAAAGGGAGCTACTGGCTTGTCTTGAAATTCTGTCCATGTTTTGTGTGGGATTTCTGCTGCAGATTACTGCAGGAAGAAGCAGTATGTAGTAGTATGAATTCCTAATCTAGCATGACTTTTAAAGATTGCTGTTTATGAATTTAATGTTTGTATTGGCAAAGCACTTTATTAGAGACTCTACTGGGTGGGATTGGTGCCTCATGGTACAAATCTCACTCTCAATTGACCTACAAGATGTTCCATACCTCTCGCAGGAAAAAACATCATCATGGGTAATGTTACTCAGTATACTGAGACTGTGCTCCCTGTGGTGCACTGAAACTCACTGGCATGACAGGATGCTGCAAATGTCTCTGGAAAGTTGTGTGTGGGGACAGTGGCTGTTTGCTATGACCCTCACTGGTTGTTGAGGGAGACATGCAAGGAACTTGTTTGCAGTGTTGTATCTCATGGGAATATTTTCATCAGGGACTGTACTTGTATGAAATATTTTTCAATAAAATGATTTCAGACTTACTCTCAGCATGTTTGTGTTTTTCTCTTTGAATCTTCAACCAAGAGAAGATCTAACAAACTTCATGGGTTCCTGGACTAAACCAGGATGTGGGGTGATGTGTCCATGGATCCCACCTCCCTTTTTCTTAGGGGCATAACATTCTAAGGAGATGTTTTCCACACATCTTCCTCCCCCCTTTATGATAGACAACGTTTTTGTAGACATTACCAAAGTGTGCTTTCTCCTCTTGTGAGCCTAAACCATGCTCAGAACAAAGGTTTTTTTGCTTAGAACGTTACTCCTAGGAGACTTTAGATCTTGTTACTTTGTGTCTTCTGCTGTCTGGAAAAGTCCCAAATCAAGGTCTAGCCTGGCAGATGATAGGATCATTTAGATTGGAGGAGGCATTTGAAGGTCTGTGGTCTGACCCCATTAAAGCTTGGTTAACTTTTTGAGGTTAAAACAGATTGCTCAGGGCCTTGTCTAGGAAAGCTCTTAACATCTTTGGGGATGGAGGTTCCATGGTGTCTTTGGGACATCTGGTTCAATGTTTGGTCAACTTTTCTGTGGAGAATTGTGGGATGTTTGGCTCTCCTAAGTATCTCATTGAAACATCCTTATATGGGTAATGTAGTGCCAGCTTATGCGTCCCTAGAAGAGATAAGTGAGTAACTGGTACTCCCCTTGGCCACCTCCTGCTGCTCCTCCTGACTGGTTTCCATGCAGAATATGGAGCTGGGAGCTAAAATGCCCACTTCAGCCAGAGGAGAGAGGCCTGTGCTCTCTGCCTGAGCTGCCCATCTTCCTGCCTTTCAATAATTTGGAGTCTTCTGCGAAATGAACTTCCTGGGTTGTGCCAGCACATCCTGTGGCAGGAGATTACCCTGCTTTCAATATCTGGCTTTCTTGCCCTAGAGGGATGAGCAAATTGAAAATTATACGGGGCTTTTTTTTTTTCCCCCCCACAATTGGTACTTAGAAGACACCCTATGTTCTGCCCTATAGGGACATTAAAGCAGGAAACCTCGTGAGCGGGGATGGTGGTTTACTCAACAACTGCGAGTCCTCAGGGCGAGATTGCTCCATGCTGATCCGCAGCGGCTGTTGCAGAGCTCTCCGTAACCAGGGAGACAATGGGAATTACTGTTCCAAAACACCGCGAGTCAATAGATACCAGCTTTGTTAGGCCTGGGCTTCGTCTGTGCATTATAACCTTGACCTGCAGCATCTGACAGGGCCTACAGGGAAAGAATAGTCTCCTGAAAAGCTTCCGTGCGTCACGCTGCTCCTGTGAGAGTGACGCAGCTTCTTCAGGAAAGGCGCCAAGTATGTTGGCCGCAGCCTCCATCGCTGCGTGTGCAGCCCAGCCAGGAGGTAACTCTGACGGGTTGGTTGGTGATTTCAAGTTCGAGACCACTTTGCTGGCTTGTTCTAGCCCTTTGGTGTCCTCTACCTGGTGCCTGCAGCACCAGTGACTGGAGCAGGTCCCTTGGAGAAACAGCAAGCAACTTCCCGACCTGCTCAATTCAAACAGAGCAGGTTTTTGTGATCAAACCCCTGGTTTCCACAAGCGTGTGACCCAGTAAAATCCAGCAGCACCTCCCAGTCAGGTATTTCCTTTCCATCCTCAGCAGGGACTTCTAAGCTCCCCTCAGTTTCCTTCCTAGCCTGGTAAGACCTCAGTTCTTGTCTTTTCAGAACAAGCTCCCAAGACTTATTGGTACTCACCAGGAATGGTTGGAAACTTTCGTAGCCTGAATAGAAGCAAGGATTTAATATTTACCTATGAGAAACAAGAGAGAGCTCTGTGTTCTGTGTTTTTTTTTCCCCTTCACTTTTATCAAGCTGGTAAGTGCTTGTAGTCAAGGATGATGTGTCTTAAATAAACGTGCTAGTGGATGCAGCAGCAGGGACTGTGCAAGTCCAAACTTGGGCCTCGTAGTGTGCAAGTCACAACATGAACCTGCTGATTCTGCTGTGGGCTTGGCTTAAGGAGCTGGGGAGTGAGACCTGAGGGCCACGGCCACATTAGGATCCTCCGTTTTACAACCGAGAGACAGAGCAAAATGTCTCGCGGTATTTCTGCCCCTGGCTGCATGAATGTGCCCTTCTGCTCTGTAACAGACACCCGTGCAAATTTTGGCTCAGGGAAACAGAATCTATTAATATACTGATTTACAGGAGCCTGCTTGGGAAGGGTTAGGGCAGGCAGCTTTCATGAATTTTGTGCAAGCGAAGCAGAAAGGGATCTTGTTTCCTTGCCCAACTTTTACCGCTTGCATTCACTTCTTGGAAGTGCTGCTGGAGGCTCTGCGTGATTTCGCAGCTGGAAGGCTGGAAATGGAAAAAAAAAAAGAAAAAAAAAGGAGAGGAATCCCAAGTAAGGCAGCGTGCACTCTGCATCACTGCCAGCTGGGGAAACACTGCTTGTCAGGAGGTGAAAGTACTATTTATTTAAGATATTTCTCCTGCAGGTGAATTTCCATAGCTTGGTCTCATAGGAGGCAAAGGGCTGGTGCAATAACCGCAGGGTCCATCTTTTTTGCCAACTCCTGCAGCCCTGTGAGGGAAGGCACCAGCATCAGGTGTTTGATTACCGGCAACCTCCCCAGGCCAACAGGGATGGTTTTGCCACCGGTGTCAGGCCTGGGAGGATTTTCCTGGTGAAACAGTGGCTGCATGAGGACTGGGAATGCAGTTTTCCTTGAAAGGGGCTGTGGATGTACAAAGTTACTGCTGACGATGAAGTGAGCATTTGGGGATATCATACTGGGCAAGTCTCCACATTTTAGTTAGTGCTTTTATAGGCCACGGAGCATTCTGCCAGGAAGACAAAGTCTAACCAGAGGACACGCAAAGGACAGGATGAAATCACGCCTTTAATGGCAAAGGAATAGCGAACTGGCAAACCAGAAGAACTATGATTTTGTTTTTATGAGACCACAGAGCAGTTTCTGGCTAAAACATTCATCCTTTCTGAGAGCTGGCCCAATGCAGCAAACATCAATCGCCAGTTGGCATTAATACCCAAGCTTTCCGGTATTACCGTAACTCTCAGGCAAGTCTCAAAGGAACACATAATTTTCAAAGCTAATAAACTGACCAAAACATCTTTCAGCTGAAAAGGCCAGGAAATTTGTGTATTAGAAACAAATTCCTTGGTGCTGTTTTGCGGTAATAACTGCACTACACAGTGTAAATGTTAGGGTCCAGCAAAAACAACGCAACCGCAAAGCAGGGTGACCCTGAACCTCAGGCTCAGTGGAGACATGGGGCCACTGTGGCCCCTGGTGAATCCGGTTGAAAGTGCCTGAGCCGGGGAAATTGCGGCCCCGGCGGCCGGCAGTGAGCAGGGATGGAAAGCTCTGGCCACGAGGCATCTTTGGGCATTGGGAGAATGTTGTTTGACTAAGCCAAGTCCCAAAGGGCATCGTGAGCTGCAGCCTGCAGTCCTGCTCAGTGTGCTGGAGGGACTGTTTCACCAAACTGGCTGTTTCTTGCTTTCGTTTGTATTTCCATCTTTAATTTGCAATTCTTTTGAAAAGTCAAAATAGATAAGAAAAGTCAGCAGTGCCACCAGCAGGGCTGACACAGGCTCAGATGTGCCCTCCAAAGCCTGGCCGCAGGGAGATGAGGGCCAAGTAAAGATTTGGCTTCCCAAGCTACAGCCCATTGGGGTGTAATTAGGGCACCTGTGGGGAGGTAATTAATGCCCTCCCCAGCCAGCAGGGATGTCCTGAAGGGGTCTTTGGAAACAGGCAACGGTGGCCATTGCTGTGGGGCAGCATGCGGGCTGGTGGCAGCTTTAAACTAACTCCATCTCCAACCTTTCGTGAGCTCTGCAGCTCGCCCAGCTCCCACACGTGGGGCTCGCTGCCTCCGTTAGCAGCTTTCCCATAAAAACCAGTCTCCTCGCAGCTATTTTTGGCACATGCCCAGGGAATAAAGGCCATGGGCCTGCAGCAGGACAGGCGAGCAGGGATGGGGAAGTGTAGCGTTGCACAAGGACGAGCTGCACGCGCTTAGGCAATGCTTGGAGCGAGCGCTTGGCCAAAGATGGCTTCTCCCTTAAATTTCACTTCTGTGAAGCTTAAGCGAATGTGATTTCTCAGGAGTGTAAATAATTGTCCAGTATTTTGACTGGTTAGACTGTAACTACCCAAAACAGCCTAAGCCGAATTAAAACAGTCAGCAGGCAGCTCTGCAATATATTGACTGGATCAAATGTATAATAACGTGAAGTGTTTCTTAGTGGTTTTCTCCCCTGAAAATGAAAGCCATTACAAACTCCCCAGGTTTTACATGGAGGTGGAAATAAGATCTTTGGAAATTTTTCACTAGAAACGTCAAGAGAAACACATTCAGCCCCGGGTCTCCAATGCAGCTCCATGCTGAAAATGCTGCAATCACTGGAATTTGGGGGTGAAGCTTTTGGTCCCTCTTCAGCCCAGTTTTCCACCTCAGCACTTTCATATTTGGAGGGCAGGCGCTATACATGTTGAAGACATTTTTTCTCTGCGTAAGTCCCGGGAGGAAGACACATGGTGGGAAGGCACAGCGGACACAGGGGGATTTCTAGGGACTCGGCACCGATGAGGTAATTTCCAAGGGAAATCACCAACGGAAAGGCCACAAGCATGTGAACTTTTGCCACTTTGCATAGGAAAGCGTTTGGCTTTGGCAAAGGACATGTTACCTTCATAGGTCTGGTGTAAAGAGCAGGACGGGATATCCCCGGACCTGTGGCAGAGCAGTGCCCTGTGGAAGTGCCGGTTCCCCAGATCCTGTCTGGAGCTGCATCCCATCACCCAAAACGCCCATCTCCAGCAAGGCCCTATTTTGTGGGCAAGGTGCTTGTCCTGGTGACGTTGACAGGAATCAGCTCATGCTGCTGCCAACATAAATATTTTCATGAAGATGAAGAGGCAAGCGCCTGAGAAAAGGATAAAGTTACAAAAACAAGCACTATCTGCCTGACATCACCCTCCAAATGTCCCATCTGCAAGCGGGAGGTGACATAACCGGAGAAGCGGAGCACATTTGGCAAAGTTCTCACCCAAAAACAAAGGGCCGCAAAGCAGCGGGCCGGCCCGTGGCCCTTTCCCAGGCTGTGGCTGCCACGTGACCTGCAATCCGCTACAACCACATCCAACAGTGGGAATTTTTTCCCCCTTCCCTTAATGTGACGGACACCCCCCTGCCTGTTTTCTGGGAAAGGGCTTGCTCACGAGGATGTTACACAGCTCGGCTGGAACGGATCCCTGTTGGCTATTGAAGGGTAGACGGTTTATTCGGTTTCAGGTGAAGAAAATTACAGGGTTTTGGAAGAAAACCAGGAGCTGAATGAACAGATCCTTGCTGCGGTAGAGGATGATTATGGGTGAATTACCTTTCCCCTTGTCTTTGTGTGAGTAATCCCCACAGTCTTTAATGCTGCACTGATTCTCGGTCTCTCCAAGGCTACCCAAGAGCTAATACACAAGATTTTCCATTTGGAAATGCTTCCATGTTCCTCTAGAAGTCCCTTTATACTCAGAGATCTCTCAGGATGATATTTCATGAATTATTTACCTTGTTGAAGTTCCTGTTGCATGGAAAACCTCAGCAAGAATGAAGGTAACTATTGATGCGCTCAGGCAAACACAGGGGAGGAGGTGAACGGAAATGTTGCTGTTGAAACAGGGTTTTATTTCTAGGGTAGGGAGAGGATATTTTTCTATCAAACTTTCTTATTTCTTCCCAGCTCCCACAAGGAATCTGAGGCCTCAAATGTGGCTTAGGAGAGCTTGGATTCTGCACTGAGCAATTCCACAACCCACCCAAAAATCTGAGGTCTTCGGAGGTGTGTTTATCACAGCTTGAACTTGTCATTTAAATGGTGTTTTATTCTTTTCTGAAAGCTCTTAAAATAATAAATGAGAATTGCCTTTCCAATAAGCTGTTCATCCTAGGAAACCTGACTGCCAGCCAAGCGTGGCTTTAAAACTCTGACTGTGGCAGTGGGTAGGCAGCCAGCTGGTCACAGAGAAGCACTTGGCATGTCCTGATGATAGGCAGTGCCCAGGCCAGCAAAGGCAGGGTTCCAGGTTGGGGAGTTGAAGAAATCCATTAATGGGGAAGCAAATGTGTAAAGGGGAAAAAGCAGGCAGGCCTGGATGAAAATCAGTCTCTTGGGGCAAACTTCACTGGCTCCGTGATCAGGTGGAGGAGGACTTTGAGGCGGCCAACACCTCAGGGCATGAGGGCGGCCGGTCTGTGCTTGCAGCAGCTGAAACTGCCCTTCTCCTGGGAGGTCCTTCCAACTGCTTTGAAGCACGGCTGTGGTCACGAGCCAGACGGATGGCTCCGAGCCGGGAAGCAGCCTGGGCAGGGAGTGCATGTGTCTTCCTCTTTGCTCTCCTTTGAGTAAGAGTTTATGGAGGAAGTGTGAGATTACCAACGAGAGTTGGAAAATGGTCTTGCTTTTTATGCTAAAAGGATATTTTCTTGGGCTGCTTGAAAGTCCTCACCCACCCCAAAGGGCACCTGGATGAAGAGGGCAAGCTGGTCCCTGCTGCGTCTTCATCCTGGGAAGGCCAGAGAGTTTGCTGGGCTTCACCATCCCATAAAGGTTGAAAGGTTGTGTCTTCAAACTCTCCTTAGCTGGAGCAAAAGGTTCATCTGATCTCTTTTTCTTTCTAGGTCTTATCTCTATTTTTAGCTGTCATAAACTTAGTTACTCTATAGACGTCTTCAGCCCTTTGCCCTAGAACAGGCAAAGATCAGTGTACTAGTTTGGAAAGTGCAATATTGTATTTATTGCAGGCTGTTCATGCATGGCTGGGCTACAGATCCTATTTCTTCAGCCAATTCACCTCTGTGATGGGACTGTAATCTTAAAAGCTTCCTGGTGCCAGCTTGTGCTTACATTTCAACAAATAGTAAAGGAAAACATTGTTTATTTATTGTAGGAGCAGCCCAAAATGCAGCTTCAGAACAGTATCTAATCTGGCTGTCAGAGCTGGAGGGCACTGCCCATTCCAGAAATTTTTGCAATTGATTCGGAGCCAAATATTATATAAGCTTATTGTATCCAGAGGTTTGTTTACAGCGTTGTCACGTGAACTTTCAAGAGAGATTGAGCACAGGTAGCACAGGTCATTTGGAGAAAGCAAGAGAGGGCGAATACAGGGTGATATTATACAGGGGACGTGTTTTAAGGGATGGAAGCACAGTTTTGATCCAGTGACAAGCAACGTCTTCCATGAGGCTTCACCCTGCACAGTCCTTCTGCAGGGTGCCCGGGCCATGAGTGCTTGTGCGGGAGCTGGAGTGTGGGAGCAAATACTGAGCTACCTGTCCCGGGAGGAGAGGTGTGCAGATGCACGTGCCCAGAGCTGGGGACTGGTTCAGTAACTGAGGAACGCCTGCATACAGATCTCCCAGAAAAAAAAGATGAGCTCAGAAGTAGGAACTGCGGCCAACTTGCTGGGGCTGCACAGCCACGCAACTTGGTTCAACCTGTTGCCTTACACAAGTCGCAGTGTGTTGCACGAGCCCCTCCAATCTGCGATGTCCATGGCTTTCCCCAAGAAGTTCTTCCAGGGAAGAGGAAAAAATGCTGCTGCTCCTGGGGTGGCTCTCGAGGCAGGAGCAATAAGGGCTGAACCCACCTGCCCCTCCGGCCTGGGGCTACCTGGCTGCTTCAGGGACTGTGACAAACATGCGGCACCGAGTACCATTTCAATAAAAGGCCCCTGGCACTTATGGTTCATTTATCTTTATCATCCCTTTATCTTCACAGTTACATTGTCCCTGAATTTCCTAGCAACCAGATTAGTCCCGGCAAGGTGTGCAGATACCTGTTGCCCAGGCCAAGCCAGCAAGACCTCGCTGGCACCATGAGCCCTGGTTGCACAGCTGTGGTCTCTGCCAGGGTGTTCCTCATGTCCCCCCTCTTGTCTTGCTCCACCTCTTCCAGGGGCATCTGCAGACAAGTCCTGCTCCTCCAGCCGGCAGTCGCTTCATGATGGAGAGATGGGGAGATGACCACACCGTCCTAGCAGTGCTTGTCTGTAGCCCTGTTTACACCATCTTGCTCTGTTTGAAGTCTTAGGGTCTTAGGTAACTTATGTTTATAATAGGGTGTTAAGGTATGGCCCATAATCATTAAAAATGAATTTGGATTTTTTTTTTGGTAAGCTTGTGGAGACTGAGACTACGAGCTACGAGTGCTGCAGCCATAACAAACACGCATCTGGGCAGCAGGCATCTGCACGGACAGTTCGTCCCCTTGCTGTGAAGTTGTTCACAAAATTGTAACGGGCTTCTGGCCTCCCTTGTCACAATCCTAGTGACGGATATGCAATGTTACTCCTGTGTCACTCAGCGAGTACACCCGGCAGTGAGACCATTGCAAATATTGCTGTAAGTCGCTAGATATTTATGCCAGGGACACTGGGTGAGGAGCATCAGCGGATTCCCTTTAAAATTCCCCTTGAATGAAGATGAACTCGATTGGGATGAACTCCCAACTGAGTTCATCCATAGAGCGTGCAAGTGTCAGCCTTGAGGCTAAAAGCAGGACTGAGAGTAGGCAAACAAGGGGACAGGATGCCCAGAGAATTTGTGTAGGATATTTCTTTGGAGACAGTCAAGGCTTGAATAGGCACGGCCCTGCTCACCCCGAGTTTCTCTGTGTCCAGAGACAAAACCCAGAGGTTTGTTAGAGAACTGGATGTTGCTGTGCAGTCCATGAGACCAAGGAGACAAAAGTCTTCAAGGGAGCATCCTCTGAACGTCTTCTGGAAATGTGGTTTCCAAGTGGCCAAGACAACCCATGGATTCATAAACAATGACGATGGAAGAAAATGGAAGATGCTACTTGAGATTGTTCATCTAACTGTGATTGAAATTTAGTTTTTCTGCAGACCTAAGTGTAAGCTTTATTCTGATATTTAGTATATATGCTCCTTACAAATCTGAAGTGACATTTGACAAAAAATCCTACCATGTGTGTCAGCTGAATACGTTGCATCCTCATGCATTACATCCCTCCTAATGCTCACGCTTCTGGGATGCCCATCATGAAAAATGGCCCCGTAACCATCAGTGTTACATGCAGTACCATACAGGGGAAGGTGAAGCTGGCGGGTATCTTTTGCTTGTGCTGGAGGAGGGATGGCTGGTGCCTTCTCAGGCACATTTTTTTTGGACATCATATTATGCAATTATCTGGGTACAGGCTGTTCTGGTAGATTTTCAAGGAGATTATGGGCTGTCTCACAAAGCTCAAAGCACCAATCTGGGCTTGCACAGGGCAGCAAAGCTGTCGGGACAGGTTTTGCCTGGAAACAGCTTCTGAAGGGGTGAGTCAAGCCCTGGTGAGGAACAGAAAACCAGAGCGTGTGTGTGTGTGTGCGTGTGGGAGACGGGAGATGTGGAGTTTGCAGGGACGAGGCCAGGTTTCTGCGTTTGTCATAAACTTGTACAGATTTTGCAAATAGCTACAATTTTTTAATTTCCAAGAAGAGAAGGAAGACCATCTTTAACCTGTTGATGCACTCAAAACATCTTTAAATGAGCAGCTGATTTACCTCTATGTGCTTTACCTTGAATTTTTTTTAAGTAAATGTATTGACCTATCCTTTTGAGGCAGCATCCTGTATTTTAAAACCTCTCTAAATTAAAAACAGAAGGAGAAATTGCAAAAGGAGGCAGAGCTTTTTGGTTTGGGTCAAATGAAGTGGCTCGGTAAAGATGTTTGACCCCTTGCCGCTCACCTGCACACATTTCATTTTTGTTTTTTTGGCCACTTTTTGGTGCTGCTGCTTGCAGTTTGCTCCTCAAGCCCAAAAGACTTTCAGCCTGTCACCAGGTATCCAATGTCTCATCTTTGGGGTCAGGTTCAACTCAGCCTCCAACAGTCTCTACATCCAGGCAGCTCTTATTGCAGCGCCTCAAACACCAAGAATAACAGGCTGTCGTTTTCGAAATACACTGAATTTACATCAAATTGCATTGCATGCCCCTCACGGGATACATCCAAACTGATGGTCAGCTCCCGTGCATGTGCTTGCACGCCTGCTGCTGGCTGCAGGAGTGATGTGGGCGCTTCGCTGGGGCACAGCTCCCTCTTACGACTGCAGAAAATACCAGCACCAGGACCAGCTTTTGCTCAGACATGCAGTAAAGCCGGTTCGTTTTGTCCAAGTAAAGGGGTGTGCGGTGTGCTGCTCCCAGAGGGGAAGGAGGGCTTGAGGGGCATCCAAGTCCGTCTGCACTCAGAGCTGGATGGGAATGGGGAGAACGCTACAGCTTCCAAAAATCAGATTTTTAAATCCAGTCAGGCTCCCTTTGGCAGTGATTTGTTATCCCTGCGCTGACCAGAAGTCCTGCAGCATTTGGAAAGTCACCAAGCGATCTCTCCAACTACATTCTTAGTTTAAGAGCAAAGATCTGCATTTTGCAGAGTAGATTAAAAGCTTGCGGCCCCCCAGAGCAGAGGGCAGGGCCCTGGCAGGCGAGTGCCCGTGCGCTGCAGCATCCTGCTGCTCCGTGTGAGATGGTCGCTCCGAGATGGTGTTTGAGATCTCGATTCTCCACCCTCATCTGCTGCAGGGATCTGAGATGATGCTCCAGAATATCCTGCTGCTCAGGAACAGCCCTGCTTGTGGTGCCCAGGCGGCTGTGATCTGCAGCCTGGCCGTCCACAGCCGGGACTGAAGTGTTTCTTCTTGAAAAGAGACGGGATTTTCATGCTGCCAACGCCGCAGCAGCTCAGTGATCAGCAAGAGACCACAACATATGCGCATCCAGCTGCTGGAAGAGAGCTGCGGAGGCTGGCAGCTAGAAGATGCCTAGATAGGTGCCAAACCCCAGCTGGGAAACCCTGCAGAGAAGGATGAGCCCTCTCTGCTTCCAGCCTTATTGGGAGAACTATAAAGCAGCTGCAGTTGCTATCGCAGTTTAACTTCCAGCTCTTGAAGTCCCATCAGAATCACAACCCAAACGAGGCTGAATCAGGACTTCCCCCTCAGAGGAGATGAATTTTCTTCGTGAAGCCACATTTGCAGAGCTGGCACTTACAGGATGCTGCCCCAGCCATGCGGCTCATCCCATGGGAATGGGATGCTCCAGAGCCCCCGTAACGCGGTGCTGCGGGACCCTCTGCAGCCGCCAGGACCTCTGCGCCTCCGTCCCGGCCTCCTTGCAGCATCCCACACAGTCACTAGATGTCCTTGCGCACGCACGCCAGGCCTGGCTGCAGCCGCCTGGCACGGGTGACACACTCCTTTTTGCTCCTGTGCACACACAGACTTTGGTAACTCCAAATGGCCAGTGGCCCCTGCAGATTTCTGCGCTTTTTACTATGGGTACTACACACTATCTGATCTGATGCAAGGGGCACTGAGCATAAGCCACAATGGGCAATCTTAGACACTTATCAGACCCGAATTCACCTATTCTGCAGCTGCTTAATAGTCCTGTCCTCATGTCCAAGGGAAAAACATTTTGATCTGTTTTGTGTGAATGTTACAGTAAATAATAAACATGCACGAGCTGGAGCATCTCTCTGCTAGGCCCACGCACAAGCCAAACACCCGCACCTGTACGTAGGGGTGTTGGGGCTGGGTGGTGAGAGCTTGTTTCCGTGGTTGTCCTCAGGTGGGGCTTATTTCTTCCCCCATCTCCAAGTGGCAGAAAGACAACTGCATATAAAGGTTTTCCACTAGATGTTGCCCTTGGGGTTCAGCCCAGCTCCTTCAGAACTGTGGAAATGTTCCTGGCGTAGGAAGGGATGTTTGAGTGAAAAAAGAAACCCTGCTAAGCTCTCTTTTGCACCTCATCTCATCCTTGGATGGAGTGTGGTTCTAGCTGTGTTTAAAGGCAAACTGAGTCTTAAAGCGAGAGCTGGTGCAACTCTCTACTGCCAATGCCTTTTAAATGGTGTGTTTGGAGCTTTCTGTGTGCTCCTGTCCCTGCCTTTGAGATAGCATCTGGCTTTGGAATATGTCACAGGGTGGCACTTGAAGATTTCCCCCACATGTCTGAGCACCAGGATGGGCTGGGACAGCTCAGGGCTCTGCTGCCAAGGCCTGTGGTGAGGGTCAGTGACATGGTGTTCTTGGCAGAGAAAGCCCTCTTGCATTTGTAGATGTAGGTGCACGTTGCATGCATGTGCACCATCTCTCTGCATCTTTTCCTTCAATTTGGACAGTGCGGTAGGTGGATGCTGCTGATAACTGGGCATTTTTGAGCTGTACTATAATAGTTGTTATAAAATCACCTGGTGATTGCTTGCTGCATTACAAGAAAAAGCCTTGGCATAAGTCAGTGCAGGAGATAAAACAGTGTTGCAGGCCCTGCCTGGGAAGGTGAGGATGCTCTGCCCTCTTCTTGCCATTTCCTTACCCTCTGAAGGAGCAGCTGGATTAACCTGGGTCCGCTGGTCATTAGTAAATATTAGGAAGCCATAGATGATATTTGCACTGAGGTGACCACAGGCTCGGCCTGCTGGGAGTTTTTAAAAGCGAAGTTCACTTCTGGGCTGCGGTTGGGTGGCTGTGGAAAGAAACCTAATTCAAAGGGCAGATGAAAGGGACTTTTTTGACCCACTAGGCAGTGATGCCAGGGAGGAGGGAGGGGGTTTTCTGATCTGCCTTGGACAAAAGCTAGTGGATTCCTTAGGCGTTATTGGAAACTGCAGCTGGTGATTTGGGTTCCCTTTGAGCAGGTTTTTTAAAAGCTGCAGCAATGTGCGAAGTGTTACGCTGGAGCGCGTAGGCCAGTGCGGTGCTGGCAATGCACTGGTCAGCACATTTGCAGACACAGTGCCCTGGGGCCCACAGCAGCTCTGTAACAAGAGGCAACAGCCCCAAAGACGCTGAGCCCACTGGTTTGTAACAGCAGCAGGGAGAACAGGGCTCCCAGGTGCTTTCTCTGGAGCAGCAGCAGCTATGACAAAATGAAGTGCGGGGGGAAGTGTGCTTCCAACCCAAGCCTCACCTGGACCAAGAGCGGCAGGTTAGAAGACCTGGCTCAGTAACGACCCTGCCATGTGGGCCCGGTTCTGGGGCAATCCACGGCATGGCCTTTAGCAAGTCACTGGTTTCTCAAGCAGTTGCGTGTCCTGCTTTGGAGTGAGCAGGTGAGTTTCAGGGCTGTATTAATGAGCTGTTAATGAGGAGGATTCCCTAATGAAGAGCTTCCTAAGCTTTGCAATGTGGCTCACTTGCATTCCTGCCATTGCCTGGCCCAGGGCTGTTTGGCTGCAGACCTGTGCCAAGTGAGGCAGCACCCAGCTCTAGTTGGCACCTCTGTGTTAGAGCTGGAGCATGGATGGGAGCAGAAAGCTCTGCGGTGCAGGGGGGTGCCCCAGGGTGCATGAAACGCAGGATCCCCCCACCCCAAAGGCTCCTTTTGCCCCCTAATTAGCAAATCCTGCCGATTTGCAATCCCCTGGCTCAGAGCACGCCGGGGGGCCCAGGCGCCCCCCGCCCGCTCGCTCGCTGCTGCCGTCGGGGCGGCGCGGCCGGGGGCGGAGGAGGAGGCGGAGGAGGAGGAGGAGGAGGAGGAGGGAGCCCGGCGGCGGCATGAGGCCGCGCTGAGCGATGTGCGAGCAGGCGGCGCGCTCCTGCCGGGCCGGCGTGCAGAGGCTGCTGCGGAAGCCGCCGCCGCCGCCGCTGCGCCCGCTCGACGGGCTGCTCCGCTGGGTCGCCGCCAAGATGAGCGACAAGGGCTCCGGCGCCGAGCGGCAGCTGCCGCAGCCCGGCCCCGCCGCCGCGCACAGGAAGGGCACCTCGGTCATCCTCGATGTGAGTTGGGGACCCCCGGGATGCGGCGGGGACGGGTGGGGGGGGTGGCGGTCCTGCGACATCCCGCGGGACCGGGGTGGCCGTGGCCACGGGGACACCCCGGGGCTGCAGCGGAGGGGGCTCCCCGAGTGTCCCGTACCCCGGAGGGCCGGAGCTGGGGGTGCGTTCAACTCTTGCACCCCGTTTTCTGGGTGCGGCCTGTCCCCAGACGCAGACGGGGTCTGGGCACGGGGGTGCACCCGTGTCCCCCGGGCAGGCTGGGCACGGGGTGCCCTCTGTGTCCTGCTTTATCCCCTCCCAGCTCTTGTGCTCCGGGATGGCTCTGGGCACCGCTGTGCCCCGGAGTCCGGCATCGCCTCTGGTCCTGCAGCCCGTGGCTGGGGGATACGGGGGTGCACCCTGGGTCTGGCCCCCCAAGGAGCTGTGGGGAACCCTGTAGAGGGAGTAGGGAGGGAGGCAGGTGCTTGTGAATGGGACCTGGGAATCCCTTACCCGGATTTGGGGGGCCGGCAGGGGTGTGCTGGGCTCCTCGGCTGTGATCATTTATAGACCTCTCCAATTCGGGGCTTTGTTAGGCTGTCTGCACTTAGGTGCAATTAGGAGAAAGGGTTGGGAGAAGCCACAGTGCAAGCAGTGCAATCCCAGAGCATCCCAGAGCTGCAGAGTCTAATTACTAAGCACCCATCTTCAGGTCTGCAATCTTCTGGCTTAAAAGGCGTAGTGAGATAAAAAATAAGCTCCCGATGGCATTGGTTGTAGTAAAGGATAGCTCATGCTCTCTTCCCCGTTGCTCAGGCATTAGGCAGCAGCATCTCTTCCTTGTGCTTTCCAAACACTCTGCTCAAGTGTGGCACTTGCTGTGGCAGGTATTGGCATGGGCAGGTGCCTGCAACTCATCACACGTGTGAGCAGCCTGCGCCCCAGGTGATGGGACGGGCAGTGCAGAAATGCCACTTAATGCAGAAGGACAAAAGTAGCAGTGGCACTTGCATTTTTAAAGTTAACTTTGCTCTTTCTTTTTGGTTGTCTTTCCCTATATTTCCATGTGGCGTAAGCACTGCCTGCCCCAAGATTGCTGCAGCCTGTCTTGAGAACATGAAGGGCTGTTTTCCTACCGGAACAGTATCTTATCCATTCAATTTTACCTACTTAAAATGTTTTTTTTTTCTCCTCACTGTGAGGATTGAGCTAGGAAAATGAACCTGTTCTGGATAGGGTGATTACCTTGGTACGGGACAGAGTTTCTCTCCAAATGGAGAATTTCTGCTGGAAGCCCCCAGATCTGAGCCTTTTTCTGCCCGATTCCATCTAATGCTGTAGGCAACAGCGGCAGAGCATCGGGTTGCTGTTTACTCGCATTTGCCCCTGAAAGAGCAGCGTATGGTGAGGCTGCAAGAGAGCAATTTCCCAGTGGTGTGAAATTAATAAAATTGCCAAGAAAACCTCAATCAAGCAACCTCCAGCAGAGCAGATCCTCATCCGAGAGCTTTGAGATGGCAGAAGTGAGCGTTAAAGCTCTAAGCCATTGCTTTCTGTCCAAGATAAGTGCAAATGCTTCCAATGGCTTCACTCCTGCCGGGCAAATGTGTGGCAGCCACTTGGGAGAACAGCAAAAACATGTGTCCTGCCTGGAAAAAAAAAAAAAAAAAAAGTGGCTTTCCAGTCTGGAAGGGCTCACTGGGAAGGAACAAGGTGTCCAGGCCCGCAAAGGAGCAGTGTTTTGGGATAGGGCACAGGGTCCCTGTGGGGTCTGGGATGCCTCTCCCATGGGAAGATTCCAGAGTGGAGAGAAATTGCGGTCCTGCTGCATGAGCCTGAACATACCCACACAGCCTGGAAAGCTCTTTGGGCAAACAAATGATTAATTAAACTGTATTCGCTTAAAGAGCATGTCCTGCAGTTCAGCTTGTCTTTTGAGCTCCCTTTTTGGTGCAGCAGTTTCTCCACTTATATATATATATATTTTTTTTTTGTAATGATTTTTTATGACCCAGAAAAACTCAGGATCCCGTTTCACGGCTGGCTCTGCTTGGTGCTGCTGATGCTTTTATTCCCTCCGCAGGGAAATCTCTTTGTACAGTAAAGCCTCTGCTCCCACTCACATTAATAGGGTCAGGCCTGGAGAGAGGATAATGTTTTCCCTTGCCTGCCTGGGTTATGAGCCTGTTAATTTTTCAGTAATTCCTGGCAAGAGCTGTGCTCGTGGTCACTCTCTGTGCTAACCTAGCAGCGTGCAGCCCTTGCACGAGGCTATCACTATTAATTGTGGTGGGTCAGGGCTACTTTTATCATCAGGATTATCAAGAAAAATAGCAGTTGTTTCTGCTGGTGTTTTTCCCCAGCAAATTCTCCTGTAATAGTGTTATTGCTGTTTTTCTTCTGATTCCTGTCTGTGGGCTGCTTTCTCCACACTGTAGTCTTAAGTCTAAATATAATCTTCCTTCCCACACAGGGGACTTCAGGGGAAAAAACATTTAGTAAATAGCTTAAGAAGCACAGGGCCGTGCAGCATGGCCGAGGTGATGCTCTCGAGGCTGGAGGCTTTGGCTGGGTGGCTCTTGCCACTGGTTTTATCCTGCGTTGGCTCCCAGCTCTCTGCCTCCTTCTGCAGGGGAGGTAGGAAAGAAGCGACTTGCTCAAAGCTTTTATCACCTGGTTTTGTGTTGCCTGTATTTTCATTGCAAAACCATCTTGAAAAGAGAGGAAAACATGCAAAGGGGACTTCTGCTGTCAGAAAAGCAGGGTCTTCAGTTTTTGCTGGGCCAGTGACAAAGTCCTGCCTTGGGTGAGTCCTGCTTCAGATAGGCACCGGGAGGGCTTGGTGGTGAGAGGTGATGAGACCTCTCACTTGTGTTGGGCTGAGCTTGGTCCTGGGGGTAGCAGCTTCATGGGAAATGGGAACAAGCCTTAAAAATAAAATAAAATTTAAAAAAAGTCAAAATGCATCTCTTTCTCATTCTAGATTTTCAGAAGAGCGGACAAAAATGGTAAGTCTGCATCTTTTCATTTGACTTTTTTTGATCAAATGTTTGTCCATTTTACCTTTTTAGATAGCAATATCTAACTGGGTTGTTTTAAGTGTCATTCATTTTACCAAGTGTTGGTGCTGCTACAGTCTGAGCCTCTGCAAAACGGTTCAGCACACGCATGATGCTGGTGTGCAGAATTAGCTGGATCTTGGGTAATTCTGCAAGCCTCAAAGGAACACTTCAAAAAAAACAAACAAACAAAAAACTCACACAACTAAGTGATAACAGAGGATCTCTCAATTATAAATTTTGGAATAGCTTTGGGAAACAGCCCCCATTTGGGAAGATTAATAGTTGATCTGAATGTGAGGGAGAAGAGCTGGGGCACAACCTCTTGGTTTGGCTCTGGCTGGGCTTTGCAGGGACACGGCAACCAAGCACTCAATTTTTTTCTCTCCAGTGTAGGAGTGATTTTTCCTTTCTCTGTTAATAAATCCACCTCCAGGCTTGTAATCCTGCTAGTCCTGGTAAACAATACTTAATAGTTTAATTGGCATGTGGCAGGAAAATTGAGGTGTATTGTCTTAAGTTCTTAATTGTGCAATGCTCTATAGCTCTGCTTTATCTACTGTGTTCTCTAATCCTCTCATTAGAAAGCTGTTAATCAATTATATGTTAAATAGCGGCAATCACTTTGCAAGCTTAAGACAGTTTTATTTTGACATAACAGCCTAATTGCTAGTGATTAACTATGAAAAGGTCACCTCGCAAAAGCATGAGACTTATTATCCTGGAATCTCCAGGCCCTGCGGCTGCCCTGTACCAAGGAGAACCGGGTTTGCTTTGAACCCCAGTATTTTTCCTGTTCTTGCGACCTGTGTTCTGCAGCCAGAACTGGCCCCAAGTTGCACTTAGGGATCCTGGGATCGCAGCGTGTCCGTGGATGCTAGATGCGACTGTTTCAAGTTGTGCTTCACCAAGATGATGAGTTGGAGTGAGCTGACTGGGGCTCCCTGTGGCCTCCCCAGGCTGGAGAATTGAGGAGGATGGAAAAGCTTCCTCCTGTACTTGTTTGGAGGTTTAAAATAGCAGGCAGCTATTCCTGCTTGCCTTGTTGATGTATCGAAATGTTTTTAGAAAGTTCCTTGATTAGGACTTAGCATAGTAATTGATCACCAGGTGGTTTTAAGGCCTGGAAGATGCATGCTCTCTCTCTCTCTTATATATATATATATATATATATATATATATATGAATATATATATATATATATATGAATATATATATATATATATAATATATGAATATATATATATATATATATATATATAATATGAATATATATAAAGATCCCAATAATAACATAAATGCTTTGCACTTCTATAGTCTTGTCTTAGTCTGATCAGAGAGCACCTTGTAAATCTGTGTAATGGCAGAAAGCTTGGACCCCCTTCCAGCTCCGTGGGTCTCCGGCTTTCCTAGCTCTCTGCATGCTCAGCTGTCTTCCTGAACCCCTGTTAAGTTCATAGCACTGCGTTTTAAAGTACTGACATCTGTTTAAATCAGGACACACTGTTCCCAAAATAATAAACCCATCAACCCAATGAATTCTGAGATAACGTAGCTGTTGCAAAAGGTGACTGTCGGGCTTGATCTCCAGGCTCTCACTAGACATGATGGTGCTTTTGTCTACCCTTTAAAACCATAAACTTCCAGCGTGCTTCCAAGCAAATCAGGCTTGACTTTTGTTTTTGGCTTCAATCCCCTTAAAACAGTGAGAGTTGGGGGAAGCGGTGGAGCAGGGGCTGTGGTTTCGGCTCAGGGATTTGAAGCAGAATATCTGATCTGGAGGATGGTATTTTCAAACACTCCCGATCTGCTTTGAAGGGCCCCAATTAAGGTCTGGCACACAGAGCTGCCTGAAGGAGCTGGGGCTGCTGCTCCTCCTCCTGCTGCGCACCAGGGGCTCAGTGTTTTCTTCTGCAGCCCTCATTAGGGACGTGGTGCTGAGCAGAGGGATGGGGATAGGACTGGCGACAGCTCTAATGACCCTGCCGCACGTTGCAGTGGGTGGGAACGTGGGATCCTGCTTTCTGAGAGGCTTTGAGAAGGTGCTCAATTAGAGGACTTGTAAAAGCAATTTCCTTCTGGAGCCGAAGCTGAGCCATTTAACTGGGTGCTGCACAGCAGGAGCATTCACGTGGCAGGGTGACAGTCAGCCAAGAGCATTAGCAGCTGTGTAGGGACCTGTTGGCTACTCTTGATCCCTAGCTCCAAAACTGAGCTTTATTGGCAATACCTTAGTTGTGGTGGCTGGTGCATTGACGTCTCTGGAGGTGCCCTGGTTTTGGGAGAGCAGAGGTTTGTCACCAAGCCGAGCCTGCCACTGATTGAGGCTGCCAGTTTAGCACCCAGGACACTCTTTGATCTCCCTCATTAATGTCTAACACTGCCGGAGCCAGGGAGCTCTCCCAAGCAGATCCAGTGAATCGATATTCTGCTTGCTAAATTGTTGATGTTTTTCGGCAGAGATGAAATTTTAAAGTGCCTGGTAAGGATTTATTGCAGCCTGGACGCCTGCAGTGGTCCAGCAGACTAGATGGACACAGCTGATTTGGGTTTTGGAGGTTTGGCTGATGGTTGCCATCTCTGGGGACACCTAGACATGCCAGGGGCCATGTGTACCAGGCTCAGGAGGCAGCAGAGCAGCCTGTGCATTTGGCATGTGCTTGCCCTGGAATTTTGCTTCTAAGATCTGCTCTCCTTTGCCATGAGTGAGACTGAAGCAACTTTGGTTTTGCCCTGCTCCCTTGGCCGGGGCTACCTGCTGCCAGCGCCCTCCTGGGAACCTTCTCATGCTGGCTGGTCTTCAGCTGTTTGTGTTTCAGTTTAATCACTGGGATTTCACAGTTGTGTTTAATCACTGTCCCTCCTAACCTGTGTGAAGGGCACATTTTGATTTCTGCTTCTCTGCCCTCGAAGTTGTCCCTTTGCCCTGGCAGCCCAGCACATGCAGGGCTTCTGAACACCTTTAATTAGGCACCTTCCTCTGATCAGTTGTATCTATCAAAGGTAGTTTATTATAGCTGTTAAAATTAAATAAGACTAAAACTGCATCCAGAACAAATACATTGCTGCAAATAATGGTTATAATTCACTGGCAATTTGTGCCAGACAATTGTGAAAAAACAGGCTCTGGCAGCCCACATTCAGGCAAGTGGCCAGGAGCAGCACTAAGTTGTGCGTGTATCTTTCTCCTTATTATCAGTCTCACTCTTTTAAAACCGAAATAACATGCAGCAGAGAGAGGGGAATAATTATCTTGCTGACTTGCAGGAAGAGAGATATCTGCAGCCAAAGCAAGGCCATATCCAGATCTATAACTTCTAGCAAGGAAAAATGGGGAATGGTGCAATTTGGGCTCTAGTGTGAGAAATGATTCAGCTGGGGTCTTCGGGTTTTGTATCCAAGGTTGGTTTCTGCCAAGGTCCTTCCCTATGTGTATCCCAGGATGGCATGGGCAGACACGAGCGCTTCCCCTATGATGGTGTGTGCTACTTCCTAACTTCATGCTGTAAGCACCCAGTCAGGGCTGGGGACACTGCCCCTGGTCCCTCGGATTTGGAAATTGGAGGGGGAAATGATCTTTTGGAGTTTAACTGGAAGAACCGTTGAACCCAAAGAAGTCACAGGAGCTATGAAGTGGATGCATGCATAGTAAGACATATAGCAAGTATAACGAGTGCCCTGCGAGTAGAGCCGATCAACGGCAGGACTTGTGGCGAGGGATGTGCCTCACAAAGGACCATCCGTGGGGATGCTGCAAAGCTCAGGCACGACATGGGCACTTGAACTTTTCAAAAGCAGTTGTTGCTCCCTAAATGAGGAGCCTGACATTTTAAAGGCCCTCAGCCCTGGGAAAGGGCGACCCTGTTAAGAAGTGCAGTGCGTGGTCCTTGAGTGTCCTTCAAAGCAGCATGTGTGTTGCTGCCTAATTGCCTGGGAAGACTCTTGCTGCAAATCTTTCCTGCTAAGAGAGGTTTGTGACGTGCGAGTGCTCTGAAATCCCCAGTTGGGGGATTAATGGGGTGTGCTGGTGAAAACTTTTGTTGTCTCAGGGTCTCTCGCCCCTGCCTATATTGGCAGGGTGAGACCTCTGCTTCCCACCAGCCTCATCCCTTGTCCACAGGCTTGGGCACTTCTGTGCAAAACCAAGATGCAGGGTGATTTTTTTTTTTTTAATTTTATTTTTGTTTTATCAAGGACCTTAGAATGTGGCTTGTTGAGCTGTGGTCTCCCTTCCCACAGTGCTGAGCTGAGCAAATGTGGTCACAGAGGGGGCAGCAAATAACCAAGGCAATGCAACGTTTTTTGTATGTTCCTAAATCATCATGGAACAGGACTGGTCCATCATAATATAACACAAACAATACAGCTGTTCCCCCTTTTACCTCCCATGAGTGTTACTGTAGTGTTGATGTTTGAGCTTGCAGTTATGTATCTTTTTGTTCTGATCTTTGGGTGTCACACTGCTAAACCTTTGAGCTAGGCTGAATATTTTTATGCTTTTATAAAGCAAGAATAAGGAATAAATGTTTCTTGCAACACCTGTGCTATGACAGGGCTCTGAGCAGATTTGTACCAGCAGATGCTGGAGCCGAAGCAGAGTCCTCTGCAGTGCTGAAGATGGATGAGGTCTGGAATTAGCTCCCCTGTAATGAGGGTGAAAACTGCAGGCAAGAGCAAATCTTTATTCTCCCTTGTGGCAAAATGTCACCTGAACTCTCGCTCAGAGGTTTTTCTTGAATGTCTGGCACCAACCCTTGCCATGGCCCTTATCTTCCTCACCTCTTTACTGAGAGGTTTGTGAAGCTTTCAAAAGGAAATTGAAGAGTGTAAATAAGATGCAGAAAAAAATGCCTCTCATATTGTACAAGTATGTGCCCAAATAGGTCAGTAAGGACAGTGGGTGACTTGCAAACCCTGCTAACTTTACCCACAGCATTGACTGCATTGGGAAATCCAGCCTCTGCTAATAGTTGTGAAGCACAGGTGGATTTGGTGGATGCATCTTGGCCAGTGATGGGTGAAGGAAGGCCTGGAAGGAGTCGAGGTCCTCCTTGAGCCTTGCACATGAGCACCTTGGAGAGTGCGAGCAGCTTGGCCTGCTTGCTGAGACACCTTCCATGACTAGTTTGGCAGTTGAGCTGCTGGCTTTGGATGCCTCCAAACTCTGCTAGTAAATCACCTGCAAGTGAGGAGCAGCATCCCAGGAGACCTCACTGAGGGAAAAGTCCATATTTCCTATTCACATTTCATGTCAATAACCTGTCTAATGCTTCCAGGGGGTCAGCTCTTCACTGGCCCAAGCACCCTCCTCTGGGTGCCAGTTTCGGATCACTGAGGCGAGGGGTTTGTAGCAGATTGGGCTGCTGCAGCGAGCAGCGGTGAGATGCTAACGATGGAGCATGGGCTGAAAAAGTGCAGATTCGGTACAGGCAAAGCAGCACATGGCATTAAAAATGCACGAAGCATCTCTGCAAGCTCAGATCCAATTCTGTCAAGCCGTGGTGGGCTCCCCAGTGAGAGGGTCTCTTGGAGGCCTCTTCCCAGCATGGGCTGAGCCCATCCCCAGTTCTGCTTCTGGGCAAGCAAATCCAGCTGTTTCCAAGAGCAGCTGGAAAGGGCTCTGCACTAGTGCAGAAGTCATGTTGAAGATTGTGCCTTTATTTATTTATCTTTTAAATTCTCGGTCTTCAAAGGAAAATCCTGCAGGAGGTGTTTTTCTTTCCACACTGTCTCTGGAGCGTCCTGGGCATTTGTTCAGTTTCCCTGTGGAAAAGCAAAATGAAAGTTGGGAGACGGTTGTGAGTTTTGGGGGGAAAATGTGAAGATGGAGCTGAGCTGAACTAAAATTGAAATACTGCGTGTTTGGCATTTTCACTTGCTCAATTCAGCAAGCGTTTCCACAAACCCCAGCTGCTGCTTTCTGAAGTTTTGTTTAATTAAGAGCAGAAGCGAGACAGCCCTGTTTTCCATGGAGAAAAAGCTCCGGGGCATTTTTCAAACGCCTTGGTTCTTCAAATCCTTTCCTCCTTGTTTGATATGCAGTCAAATTAAAGTGGGCCAGGCTGAAACGCAGGACCAGCTCTGCTCTCTGTGAGCCTGGGGAGGGCAAAAGGAGCCGCTGGGGACATACTGTGAGAGAGGGGTTTGCATTGGGGCTTAATCCACAGTTTTCTTTCTACCTTCCCTGCAGTTGCTTTTGTAATTAAATGTAAGCAAGGCACATGGCATCCAGGGATGCTCTGCCGTTCCCAACCTGCATCATGACCTACTTGTGCAGCCCGCGCTACCTCACGGGGCTGGGGCTGCGGAGAAGTGCCCGGATGGGGCAGGGTGTGCGCAGAAACAGTGTGTGTGTCTGCATTTTATTTGTGCAATACCGCTATATATTATGTACCAAATTATATGCTGTATGTTAACTTTTTTTTTTTTTTTTTTTCTTCCCCATGAAGAGGCACTGCCTGCCCTGTCACCTGGGCACAGTGAAGAGGAGGGCAAACCTTGTGGGGTGGCTGAGCTTTCATGGGAAGAGATGTTTTCCTCCGCTTTCTGTTGCAGCAAAATCATGCGGGCAGGTCCCACTTTGTGCAGGCCAGTGGGGTGAGAAGATCTGTGCATGTTTTGGGCAGCAGGGCCAGCTCATCCCGAAGGGCTGCTGTTCCTGGGCCACGTGAACTTGTGCCCCTTGGTGCTGCGGTGGGTGCTCCTCGGTGCCAGCTTTAGGTTTTGTTCAAAACTTCTTGTAAAGGTATTTAATCATAAAGATGTGCTTGTTTAATTTGCTGAAGCAGAAATACATACTTGGCTCTTTTTTCTCCTTGCAATCGTTCCAGAGCAGATGTGCCTTCCCTGCAGGAAGGCTCCACTTCTGCCCTGCTCAGCTGTTTTGCTGAAGCTTCCTGGTGACACAATATGGAAAAGAGCAGCATAGTTTAGAGTGGAGACATTAAGTACTTTTGACAGTGCTGCGATGCCCATCCTAGCTAGGACAAATAGCAAGATGTACTTTGTATGGGACTTGAATCCTTCTGTGGAAATAAATAAGAAATGCAAGAGCTTATGAAGCAAGAACCTAAAACCAAGACCAACAGAACTGGATTTAACCAGGTTTCCTCTGGCTGCTGTCCCCAAGGAGGCCACCAGAAGGGCTCAGGAGATAGGTGAGGATTTGGGAAGCAGAAATGGATCATCTCCAAAGTGGTGAGGACCGGCATGCTCAGAAAGAGCCCTCTGGCTCTTATTTATGCTGACCTCTGAGCAAAAATTACCCCTGAAAAAAGTTCCTGAAGAGAATCAGCTAGTGACAAGGAAGTTTTTGGACAAGGGCTGTAGAACATTTACTGTAATTTGTCTTAGGGTCTCAAACATCTTCCATGGGAGTGATCAGCATTATAGACTTAGAATTGGACTTCTTGTCTCAATGGTTAAAATGAGGAAGCTGGTTATTAATTAGGAATTATGAATATTCTAATTTGTTATTCAAGTAATTTCATCCTGTCAGTGCTGGCACAAGGAGCTGCATGTCCTATATGCTGTAAATTATAATGCAGCAGGATAACTTTTTCTGCCTTCTGAGAATGCAAATAAGCGATCTGTCTTTAGAGTTGGTTTAATTTGCCATCTCCATGTCCACACAGCTTGTTAGCTGAATGGAAAACTGCGTCTGCTGCCAGTGCAATCTGGGTATTGTTTCCCTAGGCTGCAGAAAGCGATGAGTTTGTAGCTCTCTAATCCTCAATAATTTGCTGCTAATTTGTCAACAGTCAGCAGCTCCAGTGGTTACTGCATCTCAGTATCTGAGAGGCCTCTGTGCTCTTCCTCTTGCCAGGGCTATAAGCAGGACAAGCTTGTTTTGAAAAGGAGGAGCAATGTCATGACATTCCTGTGTTGCAGGCACCAGAATGAGGTTTCCCATGTCTCAGGCTTGCATGTGGCCCAGCGGCACATTTGGGGCATCGGGAGCCTTCTGGCCTGCAAAGACCTGGCGTAGCCCCTTACAAAGCTTTATGCTAAGACCTTTAGTTCATTCGAAATGGAACTTCTGCTGGTGTGGATCAGAAAATCAACTGGTTTAGTTGCATTCCCAGCAGTGGTTTTGTCACCTTTCTGAGCTGCTTTCCCACTGTCTGCCCAGGTTCAGTACAGCCCTGCAGTTAGGGCACTCTTAGAGTTGGTCGCATTGCCCCTTGCTTCAGATTGACTGAAATGTCCTCAAATGTCACCCTTTGTTTGCTTTTTGGATGTCTCTGATGAAGTGTAAGTCTGGAAACTTCTGTGCTGACTGCCTGCCCAAAACAGATTTCCTCAGTGTTTGCACTACCCCCTTCCCAGCTGTGTCCCCATGCAAAATTACATACATTATGTTTCTAAATTGGTCTTTCTCAGCCCTCCCCACTCTGGAGTGGGGACATTAATTTGGCAGAGGAGGTCAGCATGATGCTGAGATGTCTCCTTTTGCTGTTCTGGGGAAATAACAACCAAACTTGGGCAATCTCTGAGTCTTAGGAAGTTGCTCTGAGCACACTTACTCAGCAGTCTTGCTGAAGGTTTGCAGCCCTGTGTGCAGGGACTGCAGAACGTGCTGATTTGCCTTTCTCTGGCTGCAGGGAAAATTGACGAAAATCTGTTTTTTGTCTTTCAAACACACTCTCTACTATCGTCTGCTCTGCTGTAAATAGAATATTTGATGCCCTCCTCTCCCTTTTAGGAGAGCTGCCTCTTCAGCTGCTCTGCCAGGAATGAGAGAGGAGAAGGCCTTGTACAAATTCTGATGTGTTTTGTCTTGTTTTGGGAATGTGTGAGAAATTACTGTCATTAAAGCAGTGCTGTTTTCCCTACATGATGCCTTTAGATATAACTTTATTTAAACCAGAAGCAGAAGAATTTGCTGCCTGACTTTCATCCTTTTCTTGCTTGCTTTGGTCTTCTCTGCTGAACCAGATAACTGGATTTTAGTGGGATTTATAACTCCATGATTTGTTTTTCAGAAAATTGTAGTGTTTTTATTTTAAACCAGCGTTTCCTCCACAGAGATCTTGGAGGTCTATGCGAGGTGCTTGGCCTTCTTCCCCCTTGTATGCCTCCCTGGTGCCCCGTGCAGCCCCTGCTCCCAGGGCACCGGACCTCTCCAGCCTCAAAAGGTGCAGATTCCTGGGAGATCTGGTGTTGTGTTGTCTAAATGTCAAGCAGCCCGGCTGCCTTTGAGCTCTGCCTCATTAATTAGAGCAATCTCATTACTTCTCGGTCATCACTGCAGATGTTGCTGCTTAGTTGTCCGTGGGGACTTAAACCCAAATCATGGTGGTGCCAGTCCTTCAAAGCTACCAAAACCAAGCTCTTTGCCAGAGCAGGTGTGCTCTTTTTGCTAAACCATCACTAAAATCCTGGGGGTTGTTCAACGGAAAGTGGAGGAGAGATGCAGCTCTTGGCTTCCCTGCTAGAGCCGTACAGCAGAGATGAAAATGAAATGACCTCTTAGAGGTTCAAGGATGCTTGAACATCTCATTATGCAAGAGAACCTGTCATTGAAGTATCTGAATGCTTGACACAGAATAAACACAGCAAAAAAAAAAAGGTAGCTAATTCTCCCGGCTGTTTCATATGTAATCTGGGACGAGGTCATTTCTGATGAGTTTCTTTGAGTGAAGAAAGAACTGAACTGGAAATTGGTTGGAGTTGATTTAAACGGTATATCGGGGCCATGGGCTTGCTGCAGCAAAGCTTTTCTCCTCATCCCTTGGACCAAGGTCTGATAAATTGCAAAGTGACATCTTGACTTCTCCATGAAGAGATGCAGAAAAATGGGGAAAAAAAATGCAGGTTGGTATGCGCAGGTATGGACTATTTCCAGCCTCCTGTGCAAGAATGAAGCTACAGTGGGTTACTCATGGTAGCTTCTTGGAGGCTTCTTGTTCAGGTGAAGGTGATACCTGAAGCTCAAGAATTACCTGCTGTAGGTCTCATCTTCAACCAAGATGAGAGCAGGGGAGCACTTTATGAGATGAAGAGTATTGCTTTTGACAACTGGAAGTAGACTTTTCCTAGGTCAGTGCTGAACTCAGTGTGGTGCAGGGAACATAAATGCTGGGAGCTGTGTGTTCTCTGTCAGGATGAGGTGAGCATATTCCAGCATCTCATATCATGTAACTTTTCTATTTGCAGTACCTTATTGATATTCAGTCAATTTTCTTGATTTAATTTCTCTCTTCAACTAATGCAGCTTTCCTTATGTTCTGTTTGTACATGAGACAGCAGTTGGATGTTGCCTGAGATGATTACCTGGGAAAGCTTCCTTTCCTAGTCACATAGGGAAGGCAAGGTGGAAAAGAACCATGCTCTAAGACTTCATGGGCGCCCCTTTATTTTAGGGCTTGCAGCATTTGCTTGGCTCGATTTTTGAGTCTTTTGGAGAGATGTGCATGGGAACGGCTTTGTTCATGGGCAGACACAAGTATTAGGAGTGCTGAAAAGCAGCCTGCTGAATGCTGCTGTTAGGATGGTAATGCAGTTATTGTCTTCTCTGTTTTCTACATCTTAAGATATACCTTTTGATGAGCTTAGGGGAGAAACTGCAGAGAAATTTCCCCAAAAAACCCCACTTCTCTGCTTTCCTAGTGGCAGAAATCACTAATAGATTTAAATACATCTCTGACTCCCCGAGCACCTCTATTATGCATGGAAAGAAATAATTAACCTTTCAGAAAATTACTTTTAACGCTCCACTTTGTGGCTGCATAGACATTAGTTATTTGTTGTATAGGCAAATAACAGCAATAGTATGTAGTAATTTAATATACCTATCCACGTAATATTTTTCCTCCCACTGTTTATTTTTAGTGTATTTTCCATTGTTCATGGTGCTTCTTGTTGAAACTACTTGTCCTTACAGCACTGTATTAGGCAGGTTCTGTTCTCTTCCAGCCCTGTTTTGCAAGCAGAAAGGTTTTAGATCAGAATTCACAATCTTTGAGGTTGCTGGCAAACTTTATTGTCTTTGATTAGCTGCAAGCTGTGCTGTCTCTATTTTCCCTTCTGAGCAAATGATTAGTGTGGTCAGAATGGGGGCTCTGTTAATGGAGAGATTGGTGGTGGTGTGGAAATGCAGAGGTTCAGGTGTGACTAACTTTGGAGAAAAGGGCTATACAATAAGGCTGCCTACATAATAAGGAAATTTTGAGTATCTAGTAGCAGGGATTGAAAGTAGACAGTTTCAGGCACTTGCAGCCTTCTAGTCTCCTCTAAACCAGAAATCCTAGTTTTGTGTTGTGGTATCTACTGCTGCTTTGGAAGTTAGACTCAAAAACTCTGTTCAGTCAAAGCAAGGTAACTGCGCAGCAATGGAGAGAACAAGGCAAATGTTTGAACTTGCAGAGAATCAGAGCCTTTGGGAGCGTGAATTCAGTGGTGTGGACTGTGCAGGTTGGGAGATGGAAAACTCTGCCTGGTGGCTTGTGCCTGTGGGACTCCCAGGGGAAGCAGCTTGCATGGGCGCATAAATCAAAGGTGCTAAAAGGCTATGGTTGTTCAGAGTCCTCCATTTAGTAATAGCCTGTGTAAAGGAGAGACTGAGGGCAAATAAGCTGAAAAATAACCTTGAGGATGAAACAGTTGCGAGTCTAGATCTAAGTCCTCCCTGCTGTTGGCCCTGCAGCTGTGTCTACCTTGCTGCTTGTGCCACTCCAGATGTGAAGCAAAAGTATTGAAAATAGCTGCTGACATTTTATTTTTAAATTGAAAGAAAATATTCTAACTAGTGAGGTCAAAACTGGAATATGTTACCTCTTGCTTTCTGTTGGAAAATGATAGATTAAAACAGCTTTGTAGACTTCAGTCATCCCCTAAATGTTCAGGTAGCATTTGTTAGAGGCTCTACTAAGCAAAAGCTCTGTTGAATTTGGACAGCCTCTTTGTACCCTGCCAAAGTTTGATCTTTGTATTTAATTCACTAGGGAGCAGGAATTTCTTTGGAAGACATTCAGAAATAACTGTAATACAACATCCACAGTCTATATATTGGGTGAGCACAGAAGAAAAACACTTAAATCAGGTCATTACTGCAGGGTGAGGATTATCTGGAAAACTGAAAGAAATAAAGCTCTCAAAAGGCTGTGGGAGAAGATGTGCTTTGTCAGTCTTCTTGTCTCCCTGCCTACCAGCCTACATTTGGTATCTATCTATAGCTGCTATTAAATATAATTCTTCTAAATCTGGGATGACAAAAGGCTTGATTTGAAGATAAAAAGCTGAGCAGCTTGATCAAAACTCTGGCATGTTAACTTGAGCCTCCAGCAACACCCATTATTTCCGGTGAGAACAAGGATTAGGTTTCTGACTACAATGGAAATCTTTACTTTACTAGGCCAAGTTTCCTATGGAAGATGGCCAGCCAAACTTTGCTTCGTATATGCAGCGTTTCTCAAAATGCTAGATAAATAACAATCTAAAGCCCAAGTCTTAATATCTTATGCTGTCTGATGCGGTCTTTTTGAAGTGGAAGTCATTCCCTTCTAATTTTTAATAGAATTGAAAAGATTAACCCTTGTACAAAAGGGAGACTCCATCTTGCTTTGTTGTTGCCAGTGAAGGATTTTAAATATACTTCCATTCTTAGCACAAAATTGGATCACTTGCCGCATAGCATAAAGCAAAAGAACAAAATTGACCTAATATTTTGTTTGAATTCCATACTTGGATACCTAGAGAAGTATCTTGAAGGTGCTAAAAATGAGCTGATCTTTGTTGCTAGGGTAAATGACTAGCAAGGGGTGTTGACTGTCTTTTTTAAGGGATAATCATTTCATCTGCTGTGTGTAATTTATGTCTTTGTCAGGCATGGTTTGAAAATAGGAAGGGAAGATGATAGTTCTGGAAAGGGCAAAATCCCAAAGGTTTGTGTTAACACCTGGATGCAGATAACTTGCACCCAAGTCAGCAGACATTGACCCTATCTTCAGCTGATGCTCTTATAAGTGTGTGTGATGGCAATGTCAAGCTGTGTCTCGAGTTATCCATGTATATGTGTTAATGTGCCACCATCCCTTAAGGAAACATCTGGACTGCATATTAGGTAATTTATACGCACACCAAAGTAATTTTGGAGTTGTTCAGCAGTTTCCTTCCACTAGAGAATTACTATAATTCCAATAATTTCCCTTTAATAATGTGTGTCACTTCTCATTAGTGAAGATGTTTGTAGGAGCCCCACTGCAGTGATGAGGGCACCTTCTGGCTTGTGAGGAGACACACCTATGAGAGATGCTCTTCTAACACAGCAACTTTTGGCTTTCGTGGGGTTTTACAGCTTTATCTGACATTTGAGATGAGCCTCCGGGCCTGATTTCAAGTAAATTTAGTTGTCCCTGAAGCAACACTGCTATACAGAGTGAAAGCAGGTGAATATTTTTACGTTGGTTGCTGTATGACGGTAAGTCCCAGTTCCAAAAATGAACCTACAGATGTTTTTTGGAAGTGGATCAAGGTGTTTGGCTGCAGTGTCTCCCTTTCTGTCAATCGAAGGGCTGTGCAGTGCCATGCAAGTTGGTGGCCTTGTGGCATTGCACGTGATGTGCTGTTAGATTCGTGAGATCTGTTCAGCTGTGAGGGACACATCAGCAACTTGGGTGTGGGATGACCAGGCAGGTCAGTGGCCTCCCCAAAGCCAGAAATTAACATGTAAAAATTCATCAGGACAGTATGTAGATGAAAATATATAGTCAAAGAAAAAAACAAATCCAAACGCTCTGAATTCTTCCGAAAGTGGCAGGTGAAAAGGGTTTCTGCTAGCTGAGGAGCCTGCTTGCTTCTGCATCCTGTTTCCTCCTGTATTGAGTCTGACTTTTGGTTGCAGCTGCTCCTCCAAGTGCAGTTCCAGGTACCTATGGGTGTTTTTTGGATACAGCTGAGGTCAGAACCCCATGGGCAATGGGGCAGATGAGCTGTGAGCCCCTGGCCTTGCATGGTCCCACCAGGGCAGTCCCACTACAGAAAGCTCAAAGTGGGCCCAGCCACCTGAATGTGGAGCATGGATATCTGAACATTCACCTCATTTTCCCCAGAAAAAGAAAAATTAGTTGTCATTTTTATACAAAAGCCACAATAATCCAATAGCTCTGGTGCTTGAATGCTAAGCAGAGTTAAAAGTATTTTAGAAATCATATAGTGATAAATATAAATAATAAAATATGTTTGAAATATAGCCGGATAATGATGCTTGAATGCTAAGCAAGGACAAAAGTGTTTTAGAATGTAAGCAGTAGTAAAAAATAAATAAAATATGTTCATAATATAGCTAGGTAATATATGAGCAGTGTCAACTTGATATAATTTTACATAAACTTAGTGAAATTGAAGTCAGAAAAGTCACATTATCTTGTAGCCGCTTTAAGCTATTTCTACTGCTGAGTGAATTTCCAAAAACTTAGCCATCAAATTAGCTGCATTTTGGACAATTTATGATCTTAGCTTCGTTTTCCCCCTGCTGCATTAGACCGTGAGAGCAATCTGTAAAGCTGCCTGTAGCCGCCTCGGATTCTTTTTTCGTGGCAAAGTGACAATAATAACATCCCAGCTGGGGCTCTCTGATGTTCTCGGTTATTAGTTGCAATATTGGCAAGTCGTAGTCCATGGTTTGTTTTAGCTGGCAGCTGAAGTGTTCACTGGGCTTAGAGGGGGCCAAGCAGGTGAAACTACTCTGCTTGCCTTTAATGTACTAAAAAAGGATTAAAAAACATCAGTGGCTGCTTTAGATCTTGAAATTGAAGAAATCTTTATTTTCTTTATGAGATCGAGTATGGAATATCATTTTTTCTATGACAACTGTTATCAAAAGTACAAGTAGATGTTTGTTTTAGGGCAGATGTCTCCAAATGAGCTTCTGCCAAGTAGTATGTGGGCTTGAATTTGCAATGTCTGCTCCAATACAACGTGTGTCTGCTCCTTTGGAGACTTGGTATCTCTAGCACCCAGGCACATTTGGCAAAAAGCAGGTTTCGGAAAGTCTTATCTGTTTTTTGTAACTGCAGAAATTTCTGCTTTTAGAAGAAAAAAAAAAAATCGCTTTTCTGCGACTTTCCAGATAAGGCTGTTCCTGGGGCACCGCATCTCCAGGCTGCATCAGTGCTTATCACGATGTGCACCAGCTTTCAAACCTGTGTGTCAGTAAAGTTGTGGACAATCCTCTTTATACAGGATTTTCTGGTCTTACAATTTTAACTTTCAAATTCCAGCCTGGTCTGCTTCCTCTTATCACTTGTTCCCTGAAGGCTTCCGTGCCTTCTAGGCTCTATCAATGACCCGCTTCAAGGCTGCTTTGAGGTTGCAGATATGTAGCTCAAGGATTATTTTGTTACTCTGGAATGCTTTTTCTTTGCGTGTTTGCAGCCAAGGAGTCAAGCTTGTGTTAAATAGTGGTCGATTTTAAGCTGACTGGCCGTTCTATGCTCTTATTTGTTGAGGAATGAAAGCCTCGAGCAGTGCTTACTGCTCAAACTTGCACTCTTCCTATTCAGATTCCTCCCAAGGGGCAGCCAGCTCTGGGAGGTCTTCCAAAAAAAAAAAAAAAAAAAGTGAAGCGAATCTGCCTCCTTCCTCTAGATCCTTCACTGCTCCTGCATTCCTCCTTGTGGTTACGAACCACAGGCTATTTGTGTTTCAAGCTTCAGAAAGCCTTCAATGCTTAAAGAATAATGTCAAATTTGTTATCCTCCATCACCAGAAGATTGCCTGGTAACCATTGCATGCCATTGTGCCACTGCATATTTTCTCTTTGTAGATCTACTCTTGCACCTTGAAAAGCAAACGTGATGACTGCTGACCATGTGTGCGCTTGGTTTTAACTCCCTGCCTTTGCCTGGTCTACCCTCAGCTTCAAAGAAATATGGAAAAGCAGCCCAAGCAGTTGGGCACACTCTATAGTCATTGTGTTGCTCTGAAAATTGTATCCCTTCTATTCCTTGCTGTTCTAGTTTTTGTTCTCCTGCTGTGTAGTTTTTTGTGTCTGCCAATTACAGAGATGGCCTAGGCTCAATTTGTCACTCTTCTAACTTCATCTGTGTCAGGCAGGGAAAAGCAGGCTGTGTTTTGGCAATGAAGGTATATTTTAAGAGCAGCGGGCTGACTTAGTTGCAGAGGAAATAAAGTGCTGGGGAGAAGTGGCCAATTTTGTCCTCCTGCATTGCTTCCTGAAAGAGAAGCAACAGGGTTTCTAATTGATTAGATTAAATAATAAATGAAACCTCTGCTAAGTAAGCAGCATTTCCAGGCCAGGTACCTTCTCTTCTGTGCATGTGAGTGGAAAGGCTCTAGGCAGTGTGTGACACTGGGATGCTTGTCCACCCATGTGTAGTATCTTCACTAACTGGGAAGGCTCAAAAATGCCCAGCCTTTTTCCTTATCTTTAGTCAAGGGTTGTTCTCAGTGCAGAGGATGTATATGCAAAGTTTAAGGCCAAATTTTCAAATTTGCAGACTCTAAGAGCAGAGGTTCTTTTCCAGGCATGGACTGTCTGCAGGCAGAAACCTCTGAAAACCTGCCTGGAGAGGGGATTAGAAGAAGCATTTGCAAATGAGTAGCCCATGTGGAGCTTGCTAGTGAAACTGCTGCAAGTCAATATGTGGGTGGCTAGTGCCCAGGAGGTCTTTATTAAACCCCTACCTTGTCATTCTTTTGCTTGCTAGTGGCTCTGCCAAGAAGCACCCAGCAAGCTGTAGCCCGTATGGCTGGGCAGATGGACTTGGTGTGTCATCAAGTCCCTTTAAAAGGAAAGGCACAACATTAAGGTGACACAGTCCTTGTGTGGTTAAACAGTAGACAGCTGAAGCAAAATGTATCTTGTGTTTGGTGGCTGCTATATTGCGTTGTTTTCCAGATTTTGAAGGTCCACTGCCTAGAAGAGTTCTAGTTGGATGGAGATGGTAAAAGCTACTCTGGGCCTGTTCCTTCTAGCCTTGGTATATGTCCATGTGGCTTACAACCCTTAATGAGCATCTTCCATCATCTGGACATGCTATAGGCAAAAGGCTCTGCCTGCATGTGCAGCTCTGCTGCCACGATGCGATCCTGCTCTGTTTTGCGGGCCTGGGGCTGTCACCACCTCAAGGTCCCCCTTGCTGCACAAGCTTGTCTTGAGTATGGGTGACTGCTGGCCTGTGTCCCTAATGCCTGCTGTGTTGCTGCTTGCAGATGATGGGAAGCTGTCCCTGGAGGAATTTCAAGCCTTTTTTTCTGATGGGACCCTCAATGAGGAGGAACTGGAGAAGCTCTTTCACACCATTGACTCAGATAATACCAAGTAAGTGGCTCACACAGGCTCTCCTCTTCCATGTTTTCAGGCCATGCCGCGCTATGAAATTAAGGAAACAAACCCATTTGCCACTAATGTTAACTTCCCTGGTTTAAAATTTCATGACTCTGTACCTGCCTCTGCCACATACCCCTCACCACCCTCTCTGACCATGTTTCTCTTTGGGATCTGAGATGTTTGTGAAGTCCTTGACACCCACGTAGTGCTGAAGTGGCTTGTGATGAAGGCAAAGCACGGGGTCCCTGGTGTCCTGCTGGGTCCCCTGCCAGTAAGTAGCAGCTGCGCGTGGGCACGGACGTCAAGGACGGAGCCCGTGAGCTTTTCTTCTTTCTGAGAGGAGCCAGTCTTCAAAAGCGTGAATAGTGAGGCTGTTTGAAAATATAAATTAAAGTCAGCTTTGAGTCATATTCTAATATGATAATTTCTCTAGAGAGAAAATATCTGTCCAAAACAGCACATGAAAAGAGAATCCAGTTTCAAATGAGAAGTTGCTCAGTAAATGCTTAAAAAAATAATAGCCTGGTTGGTTCCCTGGTTGCCTTCTGATACCAGAGAAACTGAGGCTGACCTGGGTGAATCCTGGGCTGCATAGTGGGACTGAATAGTGGGACTCCATAGGCTTGTTCCCAGATTGTTGGAACAGTCATCCAATTTTATTCCAAAACTAGTTTAAATTTCTTTATTTTTCTGAAAATTGAGTGCTTACCATATTCACATTTGTGGGACAGTCTGAAGCAGAGCTACCCAAAGATTTCGAGTATCTTCTGAGAATGTGCCTCTACTAAATGTTGTGTGATGTTGTATGTAGAAAACACATTGCAGAAGAGACTGAGCTGCACATTTTGTTTTGTTGTCTGCTTGGCCGGGATGGTTGGTCTGCCATGACTCTGCTGGAAGTACAGGTATTATACTTAGCACGAAGTGCAATGCAGGACACGTTGCTGTAGCAATAAATCAAAGAGCAATGCAACCTCTGGGGTTAGAAAGTGGAAATATTTGCAAATATTTTTATGTGTGTATGTGAAATAGTCAGATGTAGAATTTATTAGGATGTTCCTCCTTGAGCTTCTCTTCGTAGCGCCAGCTGTGTGGAAACAGACTGGACTGGCTGAGGTTGGAATTAGGGATGTAAAGCAGCTCTGTCATGACCAGGACTCTGCTTAGCAGCTCCTGCATGTGGGCAGTCCTGGCAATTGAGTCATGTTTTAATTTTGCTAAGTTGGCTTCATCTCATCATCAATACCCATTAAGTTTCCCTACTTCCACAGAGCTGTGGAGCATCTGCTGTTCTTGGCTGGAAGAAAAAGCAATGAGTTGGTCATGCTTCCAAGTTACGTCTTTGCATGAATTGGCGCTTGTTTATTGATTCAGAAAGCATAGGCCCCCACAGCAAGCATATCAAATTGGAGGAAGAAAATATTCCTCATTTTTTATCTTGGTCTCCAGAAAACCTATTTCATTGTGCATCTTACTCGAACAAAAGTACACTTGTGAATTTTGCTATAAATTGAATGGAGATGAAAATAAACACCTCGACATACTTTTTGCTGGGCTGTAGATCTGAAGCCGGTGGTAGGCTGGTAGGAAACTCCCTTGTCCCACGCTGTTTTCCTCTAGTCAGTTCCTGCTATTTCCTAAATGGTTTCTGCTGACTTCACTTAAGACTTGCATAGATTATTGACCTGCTCATAATTAGCAGGGAGTTTTACACAGGGCAATTAAATGATGGACCGCCATATCATGCAAGTGCCCTCTCTTCTTTCACATTTTCCATATTACAGTGGAAAGTGGGGACAAAATCTAGTTTCTTTCCAAAGGCTGTTTGAATTAAAATTGCTTGCTCATAAAAAGAGGAAGTTTATTTTTAAGGCTGGTTTTGATATTCCTTTTTTCTGTGCACTTTTCTCTGTGTTCATCATGTTTTCTTAGTGGGCAAAATAGTTTGCTATTGAAATTGCATTACAGCTGGAGTAGCTCTAGATGAAGAAAATTATGCTCCTGTTGATTATTAATAATTGCTTTAACCTGCTAAATTACAAAATGCTGATTCAATTTTGCAGAGTATTTTTAGGAACAGTCTTACTGGAGTAGGCAAAGTGAATGTCTATATTAGCTTTTTGATTTGCTCTACCTGGGGAGATGGTGAGAAGGAAGAAACATGGGCTGCTGGAGGGAAAAGGAGGATTGGTTTAATGATGCAGAAGTATCGTAGCTGTGTTTTGCTTTCCAGAATGGCAGTCCCTTAGCAAAGTATCTTGTCAATAAGGTGCAATAAGTGGGATGCTTCACAGAAATGAGATGTTCAAAAATAGCCTGGGCTCATTAATGAAGCCTGTTCTTTCTTCCTAACTGCATGGAAAGTGTTTGGAGGAGGTTAATGATGTGGCATGTTGGGCAAGGACTGCTACCACGGCAGTGACGTATGAACATATGTAGCTATGGGACAGCACTAGTGCTATTGCTGCAGACCTGAAACTCATTTAGTGTATTAGTGCTTCCCAAGATTAGTCTTCTCCTGAAGCCACCTGAGAATCCTTAGCTGACATAGGTCCTGTCTGATGCTCCTTCTTTTCTTAAGAAAAGTCTCATAGATGCAATGATGTTGGAAAGCTGGAGGAGGCTCCTTGTAGTACATGGATTGTGCTATAACCCCCATGATTGCTAGTTATTTCATCTGACAGCAAAAATGTTTAAAGATTGTCATGTATTTCAGTAGTTTTTGGCAACATCATTCAAAGACCTTGCTTAAAAGTTGTAATAAAGTGATATTTTCTCTCCATCACTAATGCCAGTAGCCTTGCTTCCCTCCTTCCTGCCTAAAGCATGAAGTCAAAGGAGGAGCTCAATGGGTGTCTTTCTACCATTGTTTTTAACTGATTTTTTCCAGAGGTTTCAGCAGGGCGTTATGGGAAAGCTTCCTGAAGAGTGATGGGGTGGTAATGATACAGTGCTAATAATATCAGTGATACTGCAATTGTGTGAATTATATATCAACACACATGCATTTATGTGTGGGTGTGTATATATATATTTGGTTTCATGGCAAAGTAGGGCTTTAGAAAACTTCAATTTTTCACCTGGAAAGTTGTATTTGTAGAATAATTTAACCACTTTCTTACCTTTTCCAAAGATACCAATCAATTTTAGAAGGAAAATGTCGTGGAAAACTGTAAGTTTTAAAAAGCTGCAGTTTCAAGGATGATGGGCTGAAATATTCATGAGGTGTGGACTGATTAAATTTGTTTTTTGTGACCCGCATTTCTGAGTTTTTTCCAGTTCCTTGAAACAGTATTTATAACCCTGCCCTTGAGCGCATGGTAAGTGGGCTGCAGTGGGAAAAGGTGGCTCCAGGGATGTGTGCTGGGGGCAGCCCCCAGTGGGATGCTCAAGCAAACCACCATGTCTGCTTGCTATGTCTTGGGCTGACAGCGCTGACCCTAAGCCAGCAGGTCAGTGTTCACAGGAGTCTTTGGGTAAATATTCAGCTGAATAAGTCTGCAGATGGTGCTTTACCTCTGGAAGCTTTTGCTGGCATAAGCTGTGCCCACCCTGTGTTTTGCTGGCTTAGGATATGGATGTCCTTGCAGTGGCCAAACAGTGGGATGCAGACAGCGCTTGTGCAGGTGTACACATGTGTGTATGTGCATGAGTGTTTGCGAAGCGGTGCTGCAAAATATGAGCCTGTGAGATTATGGTTTGCTCGTCGAAGCCTATCAGCCCTTCGGGAGCCTGAGGACAGTGTGTGGCAGGATCACCTCTGCTGCTGGCTGTTTTCTCCAAAAAGATTCCACCTCCAGACTGTGTTCTTTTGCTTTCTGGCTTATTTCAGAGTAACTAAGTAGTTTTGCAGGAGTCCTCCAACTCGCAGTGTTGTTCAGACCTCCCCCTGCCTGTGGCATGTCCACTTGCCACACTGATGGTCCAGCTGGGAAGACAACAGTCACTAGTCATGGCTTGCCAAGAAAGAACAGGGCTTTGCATCCCCTTGTCAAGATGAGAAAGTGAAAGCCTGTCAGTCCTTGGGAAAGGAGGAGGTCAGACACGGCTGTTGACCAAACTAATTTAGTCCTAGCAAGGGATTTTAAAAACTCCTTTTGTATCTCATACATTTTTCATAGCTGCAGAGGACAAACCTTTGGGGAGAGATCTGCTCACTGGAGCAAGACTTCTGAGCTGAGCTGTACATGTCCACGAAGAGCTCGGCATTAGCATTCGACTGCATTGTCATTTATTATCTCAGCTAGACTCATAGCTATTATTTTAATTACTTTATTTTCACCCCCTCTCTCCAAGTGAGCTCTTCTCTCCAGTGGCAAATACTAGGAACGACTCGAACTTGCATGTAGTATAATTAAGAGAAGTAGCATTCATTCTCAGCTCTTAGCAGTTCCCACAGACTGTCACTTTTGCTGGAGGATTGTCACAAACGGAGAATGGAGAACAACTGGGTTTTTCAGCATGTGAAAATTCACCAGGCTGTGATCTTCTGCACTCCATGGATGTCGTGCTGGGCTGTATCCTCAAGGGAGCAAGGATGGGAGATATATAGGAGATATGACTGGGTGCTGTTGAGTATGGAACAGCCACCTTTCTGAAAATATGGAACCAGATTCTTCCCCCAGTATGAATATTCAGAAACCACTGAGAGCTATATAATAAATGAGAATAATCTGGGTGTACTCTGCAGCACAGGAGGTGCAGGGGGACAGGATGTGATGGGACATAATCGAGGCAGCAAAGAACATCAGTAATTTGTCCTGCGTAGGAGGTGGTGGAGGCCAAGCTGTGTGGGGGGCTGCAGGGAGGGAGCTGCAGAGAGGGGGCTGTGTGACGATGCTGGTGAAGTGGCACTAATTAGTCCTGCTGAGCAGTGGAGCCCGTTAGCCCGGGTGGTGCTGTGCCAGTGCAGCTGTGCTGCTTCCCGGGCTCGGCTTAGCTTGAGCAGCTCGGTGTACATGGAATGTCAGTGGGGAGAAGATGGGGGCTCCAGGGCACCTGTTTTATGCTCGGGCTGCAAGGCTCCTCAAAGTGGTTTTTATGGCTGAAATGAGGGAGGCAAAGAGGGAAAGAAAAGACCCTTAAGGCAGAAGAGAGACAGATGTTGCTTGTACACAGGATCAGGGAAACTGTGTGACATGTGGCTCCCAAAATCAGAAGCTCAGGAGCAGTTGATGCCAGGTACTCTTAGCTGGAATTTTGCCTCTGCAAGTAGTGGCAGTGGGTCACAAGCCTCCTCTGCCCTGTGAGAAGGTATGTGAGCATGGACCACCTGAGCCAGGCCCTGCCCTTGGTAAAAATCCAGGGGTATTTGTTTGTGTTGTCCCCTTTTTTGTTGTCCCACACTTGGATTATCTGTGTTTTTGTTCTGGCCAGGTGAACTCGCCTTGCCTTCTCCATACCTTGACCCACTGAGCATTGGGCAACAGGAGGCAGAGTTAGCGTGGACGTGGGAGCCAGTGTTTGGGAACATTTGCTAGCGGAGGATGCCCTGGCTCTCGAAGAGCCATCCCAATCTTCCTGGCAAGGGCAGAAGCAGGGCCTGACCCAAGGTTGCTGGCAGTATGAAGGGAGCTTGTCCTTAAAGATGAGGGGAACGGGGCCAGCTCTGCTGGCTCTGCCTCCAAAAGGTTATTCCTGAGCCATGTCCTGTCACTAGTTGAGCTACATGACACAAAGGTCCAAATGTTAAGAGGCCTGTGGCCTTTTCTGTTCCACTAAAAGGACAGCAGTGTGTGGTGTAGCAGAGAGCTAGCTTTTACCAGGATTTTGTACAAAGTTGTTTTGAGGTCATGGCTGAGTATGCTGCACCAGAAAATGCTCCGGGTCAGTTCTGCAGTGTCATCGTGAATAACAGCCCTCCTGAAAGGGCAGGAAAAAAAGTGTGGGAGGAGAGCAGTGAAAGAGACACAAGATGAAAGAAGCTCTTTGGAGATGAATTGACTGAGCACTCATGAACAAGGGCTCCAGGGACCTGAGAGGATCTGAAAGGCATTTCCAGCACACAGTGACTCCAAGTATTAGGAGTACAACTGTGGACAAGGCCTCAGAGTAGAGGCAAAGCTAGAGGGTCTAAATTGATACTTCTAGATGTGCTGGCAGATGCGTATGGCCCTCAGTTTCCCAGAGCATGAAGCGGTAGTGTTGGGGGAAGGAGATATAAGTGGACCAGCGCCTGATATTGGCAGATAGCGAACTCACATGCAGCAAGGAATGAACCTCTAAGGGGAATGTAAAGAGACTGCTCCCTTGCAGAGACACATGGCTAGTAAATCCTGGGATTACTGGGAAGAACCTTTTTACCATGGTGCAGAGAGAGGTCTCTGTGCTTATGTGCATCCTCCTTTCATATGCAGGTCACAAGGAAGTTCGTGGCTTTTTTTTTTTTTTTCCCCTTGTTTTTACTGAACGGTTTTCCCAAAGCTGTCTTTAGAAAAAGAATAGCACCTTCCCTCTCCTTTCTTCAGTCCAACTTTTCAAAATCAGATATAGCGACGTGGTAAATTGCTTCCTTTGACAGCTTACCAATGTTGTCTGCTTTGGCACATACTATACCTGGTCCCGCCATGAAGAATTTGAGTGGCTGCAGTTAGAAAGCAGAGCTGTTGGTAGGAAGGTGCTGTTGGTGAGGAAACTGGAGCAATTGGAGATCCTGTTCAGCCTTGGGTTGTCATGGTTAGAACAGCTGTTCCTTAGGGGTCTCTCTGTAAGAGTTGCTTATTTATGGTTGATTGAAGCAGAGCAAGCGAGGAGGTACAAGTCTATTTCACTTGTTGTTAATTGTGTGGGAAAAGCTGTTAAGATCTTGCAAGTGCTAATAAGGAACATAAACAAGAAAGAGATTCCTAGGGCTAGTGCAACTGTAACTGGCTGCTGGTGGTCCTTCATCCTTTAACGTCCTTGTTGAAGGCCAGTGAGGCCATTGAGATATTTGTCCTTCTTGCTCCTGGGACCAGTGGTTCAGTCTTCAGGATGTTGAAATGGCAGGTGTCACTTAATCAGCATGTTCTCTGTCCTCTGAACATGGAGCATTTTCAGGTCTCGAATAGGACTCATTGCTTGTGTAGATAAATTTTGTTTCTTAGCTTGGCTGTGTTGATGCCCAGATGTAGCGATTGCTTCATATTTGACCCTGTGCAAGCGTGCAAGACTCAATGCTTGCTGCAAAGAAGCTTAATGGCCTAAAATGATGAGAAGCCTCCAAAATGTGGGAGGAGATGCTGTCAACGGGAGATGCTGGTGTAAGTTGAGAGGCCAGGCAGATGTTGCCTGACAAAAACTGCGGAAGGAAGGAGCCCTGCAGCTCTCCGTGCTCCCTGAGCTGTGAAGATTTCTCTTTTGATCTCACATATGAGAAATACAGTGTTCTAGTGGGGCCAGAGATAAAGGCAAAGTAGCTAAAATTTTCTCCTGAATATTAAGTAGGGAACAGCTTCCAAACAAGCTGTGGTGAGTTAAAGCTGTGCTTTGTGCTTCAGCTGGTAACCTGGGCAGAAAAGGATCTCGAGAGCATCGTGAGGGCAATTCTCACATGTGACCAACCTGTTCTCAGCACTCTCCTTCTACCAAGTGTCAAAAAATGATTGAGATCTGATTTATTTAAGTGCGTAATATATACCCTTCATTAGGTGATGGATTCAATGTAATCCAACACATCGGCACCAGAGCACTTTTGCTATATAAAGCCATAAACTCATATCTCCTTCACATCGATGCTGTCTCCACCCTTATAGTTATAACAAAGCAATTTCCCATTGCTGCTTATATTTTTGTCTCTTATTCTCATTTTTGCTGCCGGTGTTGGGGAGCAAGTCTCCATTTTCCAGCAGTTTTCTGTAGGTTTGACTATTCTTTAATATTGTACAGCACAACAGAGAGTTGACAAACTAATTGTTCAGAGCTCAGCCCAAGGATGTGCTAATTGCCACGAGCAAATGTTGAGACACTGAGAGCATGAATTAAAATTAAATCAGCTTCTTCCTCCTTTTATATCTGGCATTTAGCTTGGTTTCACTGAAGCTGTATGTAGTGCAGGAAGAACCCAAAAGAACAGTGCTAGATTTGAGGATGTAGGAGAGACAACTGGCAGGAAAAACAAAAGTAGAGGAAGAAGGAAATCCCTGCACTCTTTTTCCCTGTATTTTACCACTAGATTTGTTTCTTCTACTAGTAAAAAACAAACAAACCCCCCAAATCTGACTTGATTTCCATCTTAAGCTCCATAGCAGAGCCTGTGCTGTAGCTGACACAGGTAGACACAATGGTACCTGATCCTGGAATGCTACCAGCCCTGCTCACTTGCTCCTTCAAAAAAATGCATGACTACATTTGCAAGACTGGGGCTTAAACCAAAAAGCTACCCACTGTTTGAAAGCCTGTGTCATTCAAATACTAATATTAGACATTTTTGTCACTTCAATGCTTTTAATGCAAGATCTCAATATGTTTCTCTTCCCAGAAGAGCCCTATTTAAAAAAAAAAAAAAAAGGCACTGCAGTATCAGGTCCAACAGTAAAACCCAATGACTTTCATTGAGACTTGTGTTTCCCTTGAGTGAGGAGAAAGCAAAGCAGGTGCTTGTTGGTGCATTGGGAGTTGCTCTGCTGCAGGAAATGCCCATGTGCCTCACAGCTCTGATTCCATGACTTGATATTTATCCTGCTCATGATCAGGACCTGCTTTTTAAAGCAAGAAAACTGTATTGTATTTAAACTGAAAAGTGCTAAAATGTTAAATTGAAGCAAGAGGCTTGGAGTGACAGCCCTGCAAGGCAATCCAAGATGTGTGTTTATGGATCAGAAAAGATAATAGTTGAAGAGCACAGTGCCAGGCTGGGATGTCTTGTAGCTATTTGAGCGCAGCTGCCAAGCACCAGTCTTGGCTGGGCATGTTCCTTTGCTTAAAGGAGAAGCATGATATGAGTGACATCAAGAAGCATAAGCCAGCATTTCAAAAACTTCAATACAGACAGAAAGAACAAAATCTACCAAGTGTCTGTGTTCTTGAGAGACAAATAATTGGAGCCAGACATATAATTTTTACACAATCATTCTATTCCTTTCAGAAGAGACTTAGAGCTATCTCTTGAATCGGTTAATCAAAATCTCAGCTGATTATATGGTCGTTAGTGTGGTTCCCAGGGAGCTAATTGAGAACATTCAATATCTGAAAATGAGGTTGGCTTCCATGGGCGCATCCATCTCTATAGAAAATGCTTCAGCCCCCATGCTGAACCTGCACTGCACAGAATCAGTTCTCCAGTGCAAATAGGCAAGATTAGTACGGGGAACAGGAAAAAAACACTTGTTGTCTTGTCTTTTTTTTTCCTCTTTCCTTTCCCCAGAGGACTGACCTGAGAGAACTGGTGAAAAGCGTCAGCAGCTGAGTCCTGCTGCTATAATATCCCCTTCAAAGTGGAGCAAAAGATGACGGACTTGATATAGGACAGCAATAGGATACCAGGTTGCTGTATAATACCTTGTGTGATTGCACCAGGTTTGGGGCAATTTCTTTCTGCAGCTGGCTTTTGTTGCTGTTGTTGCTCTCAATTCCTTCATCTTTGCATGATAAACCAGTCTCCCAGATTGAAACCATTCTTTGCCTTCTTGTATTTTTTTACTCCTAATTTATCCCCCGACAAGGGGAACCTTATTAGCCTAAGCCAGCACAGTCACAGTAAATAACACGGTAATAAGGTTGACATTACAGAATGGTCAGAATCCATCACAAGCAGCCAGTATTAAAAAGCGTATCTTGAGGCTGATTCATTTTAATGGTGCAATGGCAGGATGGATGTATTGTATCTGAGTGGTGATTGCTGTGCTTAAGGTTGCTGTGCAATGCCTTGGAAAGCTCAAGGGCTCAGTGTACAAGCAGGCTGTGATGCTGGATGGAGACCAAGGTGACGGGCTCAGCACAGAACCTGAGTGCCAGAATTAAATAATCTGGTTTCTTGATGCAATGCTATAAAAGTATCAAAGCCACTCTGCTCAATTTGAAGATGTGCCTTGCATTCCCTCCAGCCCATTTGTTAATTTTCTTGTGAATAGGCTCCCTTAGGAGCATTTCTGGAGTAGTGGTGTTAAAGCAGATACACGAGGCTCATTTGAGACTCATAAAAGCAATTCATGTGGGCGAGCTGGTGCCAGCACTAATGCTGCCAGTGATGAACATTTTGTAAGCGTTTTCCCGGCTAAAGCGTGTTCACTTTAATGCCTTGTGAATAAACTCCCCAGGAATTTCCCAGTTCCTGGGACAGCGCTTGCATCCTGCTGCCGGCTTGCCCAGGCTCATCGTGCCTGTGTGGGATCCTGGATGCCAAATAATAACCTTCTGGTGGCAATGTGTGGTCCTGTCCCAGGCTCTGGTGACACTTTGCTGGTTTTGGGGCCAAGTCTACTGCAAGATACTTCCTGTAGCTGCCAAAAGATAAATGAATAAATAAATAGTCGCATAATCTGAAGGCTCTCTCTAGGCTACTGGCTAAGTTACTTGTAGGCTCTTATTAAACCTTATATTTTCTTTGATATCTCTGTGAGCAGAGTGATACTGCTAACATCGTCATCTACCCCCCCAAAAAAAGTTGAGGATTTAAATGCAATTTACTAGGCGTTTGGCACATAACAAGCATCGAAAGTGTCTAATACTGTGCTAAATGTCTGCCTTGATAAAGGTAATGGCTGTGCTTGGAAACCGACTGTTGGGTGAAATGCAGTAGATCAGCGTCCTCGTGCTTTCGGTCATGGTGAGGAGGCTCGGCCGTGTTATTACGTGCTTGCCGCTTGCTTTTCCTGGCCCCTCAATCCCACACGGGGCGAGTACACCTTGGTGTGCATGTCCCTGACTTATTGCTGCTCGTGCCACATGAAGTGTGTTGTAGACTTATTTTCTGCTGGAAGCAGGGACATTTGGTAGCAGATATAAACTGTCCTTTAAAGCAAGGGACAGGTGGTTACCAGAACTCTGACTGCCAGCTTTGCACACTTACATAAATTAAGGTCAAACCTGACATATGTTGCAAATACTTGTCTGCCTCTCTCATTTGAAGCTGCAGATGGCTGAAGGCAGTTCTTGGAATTGGAAAGTCTTGGCATGGGGATTATGCGCTTTCTTTGCTGTCGCCGACATACTCAAAGGGATCGGTTTGAGGGTGATGTGACTTGGGGAGCTGCTGTGAGTGCCTGGTGGGGTTCACCACACTTCATGCACGTGGATTCTCCCTAGCATGCTAGGGCTCCGTGCTAGAGCTGGAGAGGAACAGGAGAGCTTTGATTACATCTGCATTTTGGGGCTGTTTAATGTGAGAGCATGGGCAAAGGAGGTGCTGAATAGGGATCCAGGAAGGTTTTGGCATGACTCTCCTGAAGAACATGAAGATGGGCTTGGAAAGTTCCTCAGCTACTTAGAATAAAAGTTATTTAGTTCCTGGCTGGTCCCCAGCATTTCTATTGCTCTGCCTGGAAGACTTTCTACCTCTGTTGGGTTTGTGCGAGTTATATTTCTCTGAGTTTGGAAACTAATGATCAAGGGTGACTATCTGTGACCTCTTAGAAGGTATCTGGATGTACATTTTCCACTGCTGAAGTGCTGAGATAACTCAGCGCGGCTGCTGTGTGAATTTGAAAGCATATCATCAGATACAGCAATGTTTTTCAGCTACACATGTTGTTTTGTGGTCTCTCCTAAATGAAAATCGGTTCTGCAGGTGGCTAAAACTAGAGGATAATTTGTTTCCAGGCTCGTTTGGAATCTCGTAGTGAATTCAGAGCTGTGAACTGAAGGCAGAAATAAAAGCAGGCTGTGATTTCAGAGAGCTTCTGTTTTCTGTGATGAGGAAGTAGCTGAGCAGGGTGGCTGCTCATGTAAAGCTTTCATCTAAGCCAAAAATGTTGTTATCTTCTGCAGAAGCTTATCAGGTGTTGACTGGTGTTTGGGCAGCCTGTCCGGGCAGCTGTTTGCATGAGAAACATGCTGCGAATATGAGACTTTGATATATCTGCAACTTATGAATTCCTGTTATGTTTTTGCATAACATCTGCATAGATCCTGAGACATCACTCCACAGGTGGTGCCAAAACAGAAGAAGAAAAGCTCAAGTTCCCCTTTTCTGTTATATTTTCCACCTTAACTTTCCTCTTTCTCTGAAGGGAAGCCTGGAGAAATGCATTAATAACAGCCAGTAAAAGGCCTTGCCTTAGAGCGACAGGGTGATATTGGAAAAGAGAGGACAAATCTTCAGGTGGGGGGGACCCATCTCGGCAATGTGACAACTTCTCAGGGATCCTCATTAGCCTGGGTGCTCACCAAGCTGCTGCTCTCATTTTAAGCTTTATTTGGGAAACATGTTTCTGCCTGGAACGTACAGGAGGTGCAGTAATGACTCTGGATAACCTGCTTATCTTCCTGACTGTGTGGTGGTAATTACTTTCTGGGCAAAGTCCCTTAATTAGGCCCACCAAGGGAATGCTCTTGCTGCCTGGTGGTCGCTTTTTAAGCTTCCCTGTGCCAGGGAGGAGCATCCTACTTGGAGGACTTTGCGTGTCCTTTGAAAATAGTTGGGTGGAAAACAGCAGGGAAAACTGCTAACTCATTTATCTAGTCAAATTATCGAAGTGTATTTAAGCGGTGGTGGATGGCGAGCAATGAACATTCCTCTTTGTGGCCAAATGCCTCTAGAAGAGGATGGAAGGACAGCAGGGATTGAAAGCTTCAGGTTATGAAGGGTGGGAAGAATGCAGGGAAATGCAAGTGCATCTGGCATGGCAGGGTCAAGCAGGCAGCAGGATTTTGGGGTCCACCAACACTTCTGGAGAGCAGCCAGGTAATGCTACTGAGGCTGCAGGAGCCTCCAAGTAATGAAATCAGCATTTCAGCCATCTCTTTGGCTAATCCACTTACCTTGGCAGGTTAGGTCAGGGATGAGTTTAGTTAAAGCAACAGCTTAGGAGGCCGTGAGCGGATTGATAAAATATAAGTCCATTAAGAAATCATTTTGAGCCTGAATGGCACTAGCAGTTTTGTGGGAACCCACATCTCGGATGGCTTTGGGCAGTTTGTGTGTGGGGACATTGCTGCATCTGCCAGACAGTTATGCATTGAAAAGCAGAAGGACAGCTGTGTCCAGAGGCAGCTCTGGCAGGAGGTGCCAGCTCTGGCACGTGCGAGATGGGGGCGCCACATCCGCATGTGGCAGTGACCAGGAAATTCCTCTTGGCATCTGCCCCGGCTCTGTCATCAATGTTAAAACCTTCTCTCTTTCTTTCTCTCTCTCTGTTTCTCTCTTGCCTCCCTGCCTGGCTCCCTGCTCTCGCAGCAACGTGGACACAAAGGAGCTGTGCGGTGAGTACTGGCCTTTCTGCACACCAGGTCTGCTTTCCAACAATGCCTAAAAACTGCTAAAAAGTCACGTTAACTCCTGTTTCTGTGGCATAAACAATTTCTTTGGTTGTGCCAGAATTAAAAATAAGTGTGTGAGGCTCACGTAATGCAAGAGCTGGAGCTGGTTAGCCAGATGTAAGGTGGCTGCAGGTGGCCCTGGTGGCCCTAATGCAGGTGGCCCCAGCTGGCAGAATTTTCTTCCTTTTCCTGCAACACAGAAGGGGTCCAAGCTGGAGCATGATGACAGGATCCAGTTCGGTAACAAGGTGGAGTTTAATATCTGTTTGCAAGCTTTGCTCTGCACTTCAATAAACCAGGATCCCTCTGTGCCACTAATAATGTGCTTATCCTTAGGTAAACCCTGCCTGCTTTGCAGCAGGCTTGCTAAAATACATGTAATCCCTCCACACCTCAGTGAAATTAAAGACTGAAAAGCAAATCTGTAGGAACACTTTGGCTCACACCCCATTCCGACAGGAATTGCCTCTTGCAGGTGTTTCTCAAGGGCCCTGAGGCAACCTTCACCCTATACCTTCATCACTAGTTACAGCATTCAAAGTCCAATAGATAAGACTATGGTTGTGTAGGGTTGGGTTATGATGAGACAGTGGTTGTGTAGGATTTTCTTAGTCCTCATGTAGTCCCCACACCTCTCACTGGCCACGCTGACACAAACTATAAGGAAGAAATCCCTATCTTGGTTTAGCTCCAACCAGTTCTTAATTTATTTGGGAGCCATTTGAGCCCCCTCATCCTTCAAGCTGATGAGGTTACAGCATTTTTTTCATAAATCCCTAAGCCACCAAAGTGAGATAAGATTGTAGAGGAAAATTCTGCCTTTTTTATTGGACCAGTAGGCAAGCTTTTGAGCACATAGACTTCGAGCCTGCAGCAAAAGCTCCTTTCGCTAGAGCACTAGCTAGATAAACCCCCAGCTCATTTTGTGCAATGCAAGGGGTGACTGGTCACCCTCAGATCCTGGGTCTATCATGTATCTGCTGAATACCTACTGTTGCCAGCAGTGTGCTTTTTTATTTACTTGCCACTCTTCTAAGAGGTGTTTTATATATATAAAACCTCATCCTGGCAAGATGGAAACTGTAGTCTCTCTCTTGGAAGTGGTTGTACCTTGTAGCATGCTGAGAGCATCTTAAAATGGATCCTTGGACTCTGCAGTTTTGTGAGGGAAGTTTAGGATGAATTAATCATTATCAGGTAGTATGCTGTAAAGCTCTGTGGCTTTCCAGCAGTCACTGCAGCAGGCGTCCTTGTTTAATTGTTTAGGAAATAGTATCAATGTGTTAAAATGGGAGATGATGACATGTGAAACTGTTTGGCCCTCTGTTGCCCTGGGGGAGGATGAGAAGCTGTGCCAGAGATGGGTCTTCCTCCGAGGGTGTGTTTACACCATGCAAGCGAAGTGCCAGACTTGGTGCCATATATTTCCACCATGTTTCCACCAGCACAAGCATCTGTGGCCACAGAGTGGGATCAGGGAAGCTGTGTGGCTGAAAAAGAGATGACCAGGGTACCGAGTCAGGGCTTCCCCAGAGGGAAATGCTGGGGAAACCCCCCTCCTCTGCACAAGAACCTCATATGGCAGTGGCTGCGCATCTCCTGGGTATCCGTCCCATTAAGCTTGCCCTATGCACAGGAGCTATATGCAGGAACCAGCCAGGGTAGCAAGATCTCAGATGTTCACAGGGATACCCCTGTGAACAGGGCAGGTGTAATATGCATAAGGCTAAAATCATAGAGCTGCACAGCTGCAAAAAGGAACGAAGGTCCCAAATGCTCGCTTCCCTTCTGCTTGCAAGATGGCTGGTCATCATCAAGAGCCATGCTATGCCAGGAGAAACTTTTTTCTTCTGAAACGTGCGGGCTCTTGCTTTTTATTTTAGGACTCAGAAAGATAGATTGCCTCTGCTTTTAAAAACTGTTCAGCTGTTTGCTTTTCTTTCCCTGTGAAAGTAAACATGCTGCCTGGAGAATAGGCTGTTTGGCTGGCAGCAAACAGCAAGCAGCTGCTGTCAATCTTGTTGTGACATTCCAGCTTCTGCCAAAATCTTCCTCCCCTTGGATATGTTCTAAGGCCATAAATAGATATAGGCACTTCTAATGAAGCTGAGAGAGCCTAATTAGTGTCTAATTGTCTCCCAGAGTTTGTTTCTTGTTGAATTCCACAGCGACATCATCTCCAAATGAATCTTCACTATTTTAATGTTGAAGAAAAGCCCTGGTACCTTCTAACAAACAGCTTTTAACCATAGTTTGTCAATCATATAGCAATTGGTTAGCTTTGTGTCTACACAGCAAACTTAGCATGTCTGTTGCTGCCAAACTTAATTTCCACTATTTCCATTGTAAACATCTAATTTCAGGACTTGGTAGTTCCTATATGAAACTGCCAGGACTAAAATGTGTCCCTGGAGCAATTGGTTCTGTGCTTTTAGCAGTGTTTTGCATTAGTACAGAATAGTAGGGGTTACTTGGCATGAGCACCCTTTCTTGTAGGAAGCATGTGGGTGGCCCAGCAAAAGCCAAAGGCGGGTGGAGAACTGGATGGACGCCAGACCACATCACACTAACCTGGTGGAGATCACTGGGAAGCAAATACAGGACCACACAACTGATTACAACATCTGATTTCAGATTACAGAGTATAAAAATGTAATCAAAATCACCTTTCAGATGTTTTTCTTTCCACCAAAGTAGACCTTGCTGTGTGGCATATCCTTGAAATACTCAGATACTCAAACACTGCGTCATGTCCCTCTTGGTTTCCTCAGACTATTTTGCTGATCATATGGGAGACTATGAAGATGTCTTGGCGTCACTGGAGACCCTGAACCTCTCCATCCTGAAGGCGATGGACTACACCAAGCGGGTGAGTCCTTGCTTATCCTGCCTTGTGCACCATGACCACAACCATGGGGAGGAGCAACCTTTTCCATATGAAAATACAAGTGAGATGTTGAGCTTGGAGAGAAGGGAGGAGCTTTTGAGAAGGTCTGATGAGCATGCCTCTCACTGTGGAGGCACACGAGTTTTCTGGAAGGTGGCAAGTTGCCTGATAATACCATGACTGTGAGATGCTGTGTCCGTGTATCTGCTGGTGGATTTGATCCTTCTGCTCCACTCAAGTATGTCGTGTTACTGTGGGTCCCGTAGGTAGTGGGAGCTGCACAGTCAGTGAGAACGGCTGCATGCAATACAACAGTGGTGATGCAAATGTGGTATCAGCTGGGCAAATAGATCATGTCTTCATCTTATTTAGCACAGCTGTCTTCACTTTCCCCCGCAAGTAAGCGGATCATTGCGGTAACATGAAGGTGGTGGATATTTTGATCAGTTTTGATAATCTTAGGCCAGCCTGTGAAATCAAGGTGCAACTTGCATGTGAAGTAGATAGTGGCACAGAGGTTTCATGCCAGAGCACTGTACGTTGGCACATGCCATGGGTTGCCTTCTGTATTGCAGAAATAATAAAGTGCTGTGGTTGTCCGCAGGCAATAAGGCATGCAGACCTCTTGGCTGTGATTCTGAATGCATAAATTCTTGTTAGCTTCATTGGAAGCGCTTTTGGAAATGTTGTCTTTTAAAGCTGCCATTAAATACAGCTTCTGTGCTGGAAATTGTATTGAGTTCCAGAAATAGGGTCGTTAATGTTCACAGCTGATGTATTAGGAAATATATCCTAATACTTTAGGAAATGCATGGGGTTATGCATTTGAAGGACTGGGGCAAATGGTCTATTTGTTCATGCAAGCACCAAAGGAGATGCACAGAGATGTGTCTTATACATGCAGTGGGCCCACAACTTCCTTGGAAACATGCCACCATGTACCTTACTGAAACTGCTAATAAAAACTGACATTGATTCAAAAGCATGCTGAAATTTAATTACAAATATCTGGAGGATTGGAGCTGATCAGCCACAGAAGCATTCCCACAGAGCACTGAATGCTTTGTTTGATATCTTACTGGGGAAGGAAAGTATTTATAGAGCCAGTGATGCTTTTAAACCATTTTCCTGTTCTTTTCATATCATTTAATAAAATAGCTGGACATTACCAGTTGTATTAATTACCTCAGAAATATGTTAATTCTCCTACTGTTTTTACCTTTGACTGCATTTGCATCATGCATTTGTGCTATTACAAGAGAAAAGTAATTTTCTCTTTCACTGCTGAACATAGTTTGGCATGCTGAAAACTGAGCAAAATAAGGAGATTTTGCTTTTTCAAGCATCTTTAGGTACTCCGCTTCCAAGCCCCTTCTGAACAATCCACATTGAAATCTTCCTTCCATTTATCTTTGAAAGTAAAGAAATTACTTCACATTAGAGATGTGGTGATAAGTTTTCCTCTTCTTTAGAGAAGAGGAAATAGCAATATTTTCTCTCTCTTTTATCTGGTTACTAAGTCAAGAATTTCTAGGTTTATTTTAAACTAATATTTTTAATTCGTGAGGGGGCCAAACATATATGTATTCAACATGTTGATGTTTTGCTGAGCTGAAGGAACAAATATTTGGCCAAATCCTGGTCTGTCTGAAATGTATGTGTGTTTTTTTCAGACTTCTACAAAACAGTAAAATTTGTATAGTTTTTCTTTTCTTCTGGTTAGGTGCTAACTCTGTATACCTCACATATTTACTATTAGGAAATTTTCTGGCAGGCAGATTTGCAAACTACATATCTTAAATGCATACTAATGTACTGATATAAATCTATTCATAATCCTACTAACAGTGCTTCTGAATGCAAGTTTTGCGTAGATTACTATTTTTTTCCTGGTATTTTGCAACATGAGGATGGTTTACTCCCTGCTAATAGATTGGGAATCAGAGCATACAGGGATCAACTTGCATAGAACAATCAGGATGTTTATTCCTGATGCCAATCTTCTAACTTAATTATAAGATCTTTCTGCCTGCTTATGGATAAGCAGTAATTTGCAATAGGATTCATTTACCTTAATGGAAATGTCTGTAAAGGTTAGCTATGGAAATCTGAGCTCATCACCTTTGCCATCCTCTTGGAGTTCAATGGGGAGAAAATAGCAAGATCCAGAGCATCGTTCATTGGGGCTGTGACCTGCTTTAGGATAAAATGCACTGCTTCTTGGAGGCATTTGCCTTCTGAAACACTATAGGATCACAGGATTATTAGGGTTAAATGTAGACATCTTGCTTCTAAATGTCTGAAGCTAGCTGAAGTGAGTCCCATCCCAGCATCTGCTCGTTACACTTCTTTAATCAGACCCTGTGATATGATTCTCCCCACCATGTGTCAGACGTTTGGCAAGCAAGCAAACGTAGCAAGAATTATTCACGGAAAGGATCTGGCAAATAAGTGTTTCATGAAAAACATCGGCTCCCTGCTGTGATTTGTGAACAAAGTGGTACAAACCTCATCAATGAATTATTCAAAAATAGTCTCTTTGTTCAAGTAAAAAAAAAAAGTGGAGGAAGAAAAAAAAACATGGAAAATAAGCTGTGTTAGGTGGTAGAGAAACTCATCTTCACTGATTAGCTATGGCAGACTTCCAGGCAGCATCAGAAGCCTTTTCAGAGTGAAAGTCATTGATACTTTTAATTTTTTAAGATTTAAGCTTTCTTATGTTGTGTTTTTTCCTAAAAATAAGTAGAAAAAAATAGGAAAGTATTTTCTTACTAGACTTTCCAGTTTTAGTGCCAGAATTGCCAAAATGGAGGGTCAGCAGAAAGCTTCTCATAAAAGGACCAATTCCCAGCTGAGATTCCTTCCCATTTCTGTCTTCAGCTCCCGGGGCAGGTTGCTGGTAGCACTGGGGAGAGCCAAACTGGTCCAGCTCATATGCTTTTGGAGAATCTCTAAGCAAGGTACCCAAAGCTTTATCTGCTCTTGGTTTAGTGATCCTGGGTCTTGCTGCAGCCATTGAGGCTCATGTATCTGGAGATGTTGCTTGTGGAATACTCAAAACCCAAGTTGTGCTGATTTTTGGAGTGTCGATGAGGCTTTTGCAAACCGTCGTGGCTAGCCGTGGCTGTTGGTTCATGTGCTTGGTTTCAGAAAGCAACCGCGGCGCTCTAGAAGTCCTTAGAAACTGTGCCCTCCTCTTTCTACCATTTGTTAGGAAGCACTGCTGGTCTTCAGGTAGACCCAAAACCTCATCCTGATGAAAACAGGATCCCTTGGAGTGGTTTTGTCTGTGTGGATTCCCTTGTTGCTTCCTCTTTCTCTCCCAAGAAAACTCTCCTGGTGAAAGACACAGAGATAATTTTTTTTGTGTTTTCAGTGTCTTGTAATGACCAATTCACTTAGGAAGGAATGTAGTTGTGTTGGAATACTCTGAAGGCAGATTTCACTTCAACTAAGGCTTTCAAATTGAGTCTGCATCTGTCCGTGCACTTGCTACCCATTGATTACACGTCAAGAAAGTGTGTGAGTCCCACTGAAAAATTAACAGTATGAGGAAGGAGAGGCAGAGAGGTTTGATTGGCTCATTTAGGATGTGCTGTTGGGCTAACATTATTCCTTACAACTATATTTCCTTGTGCCTGATATGGCTGCTACTCACGAGCCCCTCTGCAATGGGCAATGAGAGTTGGCTAGACCTCGCGTGGGAGACCTTCAAGACGACCTTTGGGCGACCAAGGGGCTAGGGAATTAACCTTTACTGAGAATAAGGCAAGAAGGAGGGCTGGTGAAGTGGCTGTTTCTGCTGTGTGGCAGGTTAAGGCTAAGGATGCTGTAGACCTGCTGCCATGTGGTAGCCTGCAGAGGTGTCTCAGGCCCTGGCCAGATGGTCCAGATGCTCCTCTGGAAGCCCCTGGTGAGATGTAGCCCCTGGAAAGCTGGCTGCTTGCACCCTGCTGCCTGTCTCCTTTGTAAGGGAAAGAAACTGTACAAAGGTACGGATGGAAGTTGCATTTTAAAGGAACAGATGGCATCAAAGCACTCCCTTGCCTTCCCCTAATTTCCTTCGACTTTCACCCCTACCTAATATTGGTGTCTTGAACTGGGCTGCAATAAAGAAACCTGCACCGAGATGGTGCGAGGGGTCACATCTTCATATCCTCGTAGAGGATCCTTAGTGAGCTGAGGTGAGGCTCTTTTTTTTTTTTTTTTTTTTTATTCCTTCAGCTGAGATATGCAGCTCATCAGGACTAATTCATAGAATCATTATGGTTGGAAAAGACCTTCAAGATGATCAGGATCAAGGGACGAATGGTTCAATCTCAAATGTTTTTTCTGCTTTGTCTTCCAGAGAATGCTTTCCCGAGTACTTTGCATCCCTCGGCCTTGTTTTCGCTGCCCAACATCCAATTTAGATTTCTCCTGTGCAGGCTGGCTGCAAAAAAACCTGCTGCTACAACCATGAAAATAAACCTCCCCAAATTGCAGCTGCTTGTTTCACTAATGTTTCAGATGTCACGCCAGCTCCCTCGGATAAGGCATTCTCCCTGCCGGATGGGGACAGTGGCTTGTGGTCGCTCTCCCGAGGGCCTTTTTGCAGGGGGGAGCAGCGGCTCCCTCATCCTGGTGCCAGGAAGCAGCTCCACTGGCGGAGCAGCTTCAAGGATGCCCCAGAGACAGGAAGGCAATTCTGCGGGTTGTCACTCCGGGATGAAAAAGGAGACAGCTTTTCCTGCAGTTGTAACAACTAATGAGCCATATGCTGTCTCGAGGGCGTTTACAGCCTGTTCGTACAGACGTATACGGAAACTTGGGGGAAACGAGGGAGTCATCCTGGGCACAAGCTCATCCGTCAAGTCTGAGCTGCTCTAACGTAGGCTCTGAGCTGTAGGAAAGCAGTGGATACTTTGGAGGCAGAGAGCCCTGATGTCTTCCCTTGGTAACTGCTTTTCAATTGAGCCTTTAATTCTGCCTTCCTCCTTTGTCTCCTCCCTCTCTCCGTGTTGTTAGAGAGGGGCTCACGCTGCAAAATTCAGATAGTCAGTGTAGCCCGAAGGATAGGTGGGGAGTGGGAACTTGGGGTTGTTTGGCTCTAGATAAAGTGAGGGTTGGCTCTGAGTTTGCTAGAGATGCTGATTATGGTGGGGCTGGACTGTGCTTCTGGCACAGTGCCAGCACAGAGTTGGGTTCATTGTGGTTAAACCTCCTGGAAATTGTCCCATTGTGCCTGTCAATGCCCAAGGGTGGTCACTGCGTCCCAGGTGAGGGCTACAGAAACTCCAGATTCAAACACAGTTAATCTAAGCTGAATCTCGAGCTTGGAGCTGAGAATGTCATGAGTGCGATGGGGACAAGAGAAGCAGCTCCTGGGCCTGGGCTACTGGCAGTGCAAGGGGGGGAGCTGTTTTGCTTGTAAAACACTTGTTGTTCCCTATACTAAAATAATCCTTTCAGCACATGAATAAAACTATTGATCATCTGAGAATAGTCCTCATTCCCTCCATCTCTTCTCTCATTTAAAAAAGTATTACATGCAGACTCTAAATGAAATCTATACTTCCTTTACGTTGGGTTAATGATGAGAAACGCTTTGTAGGCTTTGGAGGAGAACTGCGGTATTTAATTGCTGTTTATATTTCACACCTTAAAAGACAGCTGATTATTTCTTGTTCATAAAAAGAGAGAGCAGCAATTATCTTGTGCTGAAGAAGCTCATAAAGTATCAGCAGTAATTAGATTCAGTGGTGGAACATCTCATAGAGCAAAACAAAATCTGTCATTGTAATTATTTCCCAATACAGCAATGTCCACGTTGCATTAAAATGACAGCCAGCTAATATGCGAAATGCGGAGTTAAGTTGTAAAGAAAGAAAATGAACTTTCAGTTCAAAAAAGTAGCACAACTTTCATCCACCGTTTTATAGCACTGCCAGCAACTATCAAACCCAGTATGGCCAGAAAGGATGTGGTTTACCCATTCCATGTTAGAGGGGACCCAGGGCTTGGGGGAAGCTTGGGAAGCAGAGTCTGAAGATGCATCTAGACCTCTAGTATGGTCAAGAGCCCTAATGAGGCAACCCCTGCCTCCACTGTGGGGCTTTGGGAGGTTTGGTCTGTCCCTATTCTGAGCCTGGAGGGGATAGGAGGGGGGGACCCTCTGGAAACACAAGGGAGACCTGTGGCACAAGGTGTAAGGAGAAGGAGAGCCTGTTGTGTCCCGGATGACTACTATGGCACGGGCATATTTTGGGGGACGGGAAGGAAGACATCTGCCAGTGTCCAGCAGCTTCAGCCCCAGCCCTGCAGCTGTCCTGCCCCTCTCTGCAGCGAGCTGTACAGCTGCACTGGTTACTGGGCTGAAGGGCACTAGTGTGCAAAGTCCCCTGTCTGACAGTCAAGTGGATGAAGACTGATTTGATAACGGGTTATTTCTGCATTGATTTACCGGCCAATAACACTTTGATTGCATTACGTGAATTTATGCAAGCGCAATGCATCTTGATGGCCAACAGCTATTGTTGCTATTTATCATCACTCACGAGCAAGACTTTCCCTTCTTTGCTTTTCTTCATTTTCATCATTAAAGAAATAACAGTCTGTGCCTAATTTTCATCAGGGTCTTATCAAATCAAAGGCTCACTGTCAGCTGAAATTCATCCGGCCTGCTGTAAAGACGCTTGTCTCCCCTTGCATTTAGACCTGTCTGGAAAGTTGGCAAACTCCTAGCCTAAATTAAAGCTTTGCAAATTCAGTTTGGTAGCAAAGAAAAACCTCACCTGAGACACAAAGCTGACATAACCTCAGAAATGCTCTTGTCCTTGCATTGCCTCTCTGCAGCTCCTTTCCACTCAGGAGCATCATTAAATATGAGTTTCCTAAGCACAGAGCCCATGGTAAGGCTTCAAACTGCCCCAAGAAAGGGCTGGCTTTGCCCCCTCCCAAGCTTTGTCCTCCTTTTAGCAAAGTGGTGGCCTGGAGAGGATGCTGGCCAAGCATAGCATTAAGGGATGTCTCTGCACCAGGGAAGCTCCTGGCATTAAGAGAACAGGGTATTGAGATCAACTGAGGTAGATGCAAAACCTAAGCAGCTACGTGTCAAGTGAAATTCCCTATCTTTGCCAAGGAATGTTGAGAGAGGCCTTGCTATCACTGAAGGCTGGAGGGTTTCACCACTGCCTGCGAAGAGAAGATCTGGGTGAGAAGAAAGGGTGATGGCAGCCAAAAAGCTGAACCACCCACTGCTAATAGTTTATATCTCCCATTGGAAGGCAAGGGCAGTGCAGGCTGCTGGCCTCACAGGTTCCTCTGCAGCTTGGCTGCCTCCTTGCAGGCTGATGTGTGGGCCAGAAGATAACATGATCTTGAAATGTTAGACAGGTTAATCATTGTCAAGAATGATGCTTGTCCCTGTTTCTGTGTCTACTTCATGCTGGTGAATATTTAAATCCATTTGCAATTTTAAGCAAAGCAAAGGAGAGGCACTGCGGATCACAAATACATTTCAGCAAGCTGGGCCTTAGCACCTCCAGCCTTGAGAGGAAGATGAATTGCAACCTAGGATTGAGAGATTTGTCATTTCAAACTTACTGCTTCAATAGCTTCCTTTCCTTGCTGCTTCTAACTGGAGGAGATGCATCTATTAAAAAGCATGAAGGTTGCCAAGTTTGGTGACTATTCTCCTGGGAAAAAAAAGAGCTGTTATTGATAGACTCTTCCTGAGGTTGTCATCATGGAGCACAGCAGGGCAAGTGTAGTGGGGTGGCCTCACAACGTAGCGCAGTGTGGTAGTGAAGCCCAAGGAGAACAACACGCACATGTAAAGGCATCTTGGGCCTAGGGGGGCCTTGCCCTGTTTATGAGCAGAGCGATGGGTTGTAAAGCTCCTTGGTCCAGGAGACAGGGTAGAGCCATTTGTCTATACAAAGCAATTCCTGAAGAAGCTGGAGTATAAGTGACTTGTTCCCAGTAATTCAAGACACATGGAGCACAGGGATGCATGAAGAAATCCGAAAGTCGGTGTCTGGAATCACAATACCTAAGGAAATCAGTAAATGTGGCCCCAGGCAGCATTGTCCTCCTCTCCCCATGACCATCTCCAGCACAGGCCTGGAGCTGTTCTGGTTTTCATCCCCTAACCCTGCACCGCTTATCTGAGTAGCTCAGTTACAGCCCCAGACTGAACACCCTCTGGCACCAAGCTCAGATGCTGAAATGATGGATGTGTGGCTTTTGTTTTATTGCACAGGCCAGAACAGCAGTATGTATTGCTCTCATTTGCTTTTTTTTTTTTTTTTTTTTGCCTGCCAAAATTAAGCTTGCCAAATATGATATTGCTCTTTTATTTTTTTTTTTGAGTGATGGCAGCTCAAGATAAAATAGTCAGGTAGAAATAATTCTTAAAAATGATCCTTTCCCTGCCACTCTCCAGCTAATTTTTTTTCCTGTCTTTTTATTCTGCTTGAACAGTTTTTCTCCTGTTTGGCTGAGCAAACCCTAAAATAACTTTGTGGTCACCCAAGTCCTTCTCAGGGCATCCACTGCAGTGAGAGGCTGTCCTAGGGCCAGGTGTAGCAGCACGGCAGCTCTCCAGCTCCTCCTTTCTCCAGGCATCTCCTTTTCTTCGGGGACTGAGAGATGGAGCTTTGGTTAGGGTTTATTACCTCGAGATTTTTTTCCTCCTTTCTTAAAAGTATGATTTTACAATGAAATGCTGGCTGCTTCAAAACGTATATATAATATAATAACGCCTGAGGAGGTGTTGGGTTTATGAAACTCTATCAGTGTATCAACAGGGATCGGAACGAAGCTGCACCCAATAAATTGTGTCTTGCTAGGCTGCCTGCTTGCAATGCAGTCACTGACCCGCTGTGCTGCTCTAGCTGAAGGAGAAAGGTGTAGTCCTGCAGGAATCCAATAATGGAACAAGTTTTCTTCTCCTCTAGGCATATGCACCACACGCTTCAGTAAAGATTTTAATCCTACATGTTTTCTAACTTCCTGAGCACTATGGTTTCTCCATTTTGGTATATTAGCACATTCCTCCTTTCACTTTCCATATAAATCATGGCCCAGCAATGAAGGGAGGCAAAACCTACCCTATGCAATGGAAGGAGCCGATAACTACAACAGGCAACAGTGCAATGTGAAGTAGCTCTTAGATGGAGACCTGTTTATTTGAAGCTGGGGAAATTTTGTGAGTGGTTTTGGCTGGAGGAAAAAAAAAAAAAAAAAGAGGATTGGTGGTGGGAGAGTCAGTTGGCAGAGGCTGAGTCGTCTTTGCTGCTATAACCTGAATGAAACATTTCTGGTCAGAAGTACCAAGTGATTTCAATATCAATTTTTTACAGCAGAATAGTGATACGGATCCCTAGAGGGACAATGTGACTATTTATTTTTTCAAGAGTGATCTAGAAGGCTGTGTGCTCCTACTCGGAGACCTGCCATAGGACAGTCCTTCCCCATCCCATGATGAGGCTGTCGCTCCCAGGTTGGTGATGGAAAGCTCTCTGACCGGTTTGGAAAACAATTTGCACTTTGTGTAGAAAATCAAAATAAAATATGTATTCATTTCCTGTCTTGTGGGTGATAGATAAAACTAATGAGAACCTCGTGTGAAGGGAAGTGTTAATTATAGACTGGATTTACAGAAGTAGGAGGCCACCCTCAGTTTTCTAAACCTGTTTTTTGTCTGCTGGATTAAATAACAGGGCTTAAAAATGATAGATGCCTTTTGCTCTGTGGGATGTGCATTGCATAGGGTGTTCACGTGCTGACACTGGGGCTGCAGCTCCAGGGTCCCATGCAGACATGAAGCTCGCCCGGGGCTGGCGAGATGTCCCCTGCCCTCTCCATCCCAGCCCAGGGACACAGCAACGTTGCTGCCGGGAAGAACAGCGCTGTTCTCCCCTCCCACACCCAGGCCACTGGGAATTAGTCATGAGCAGCAAAACTTGATAGGATTTAGAAGAGGAGGAATATAAATAGCAGATTTTTAAAAGAAATGCCAAGCTGTAGTTTTTTTTTGTTTTTTATTATGAACAGGTGTCTCATCTACTTCTTTTTGGAGCTGTTTCAGGAAGGCTGAGGGTCTTTCATATGTTAACGCTTTCATTTATCAAATATTTAAGTGTCTCTTCTCTTCAGGTTCCTTCTACAGATGATGTTCCAGGCAATCAGTTTGGGTCCTCTGCTTTTGAAGGGATTTAAGAGTTGGGGGAAGAAGTGAGAGGAAGGTCTGAGTCTTATTCGAATTATATAAAAAATATCTCTCGGAAGGAAACAGACAATTACAAGCAAAGAATTTAAACCAGGCACTCAGAGGTTACATTTTTACAACATGCCTAATTTTTGAAGTGGTGAGTGGGCAGATGATAACCTTTCAGTCATTCTGGGGTGAGATTTGACAGAGGATTTTCATGGCCATGAATGGGATTTGTTTGTGATGGTTTTGTGTTTGTCTATGTTTTTTTTTTTCTTTTTCTTTTTTTTTTAACTGAAGAAAAAGAGTGGGCAAGGGAGAATTGGCTTTGGTTTCCATTTGAAAACCCCCCTCAATTCAGTGCTGTTGCTCTGTGGGTGTGTTTCAGCTGCAGTTAAAGTGACTAAAAACTGGGGAAGCCGTCAGAGTCCCTGAATGTCACCCAATTTGGCCGTTCTCTTCCAAAATCAGTGCTGGAAAGTGGTGTCGATCAATCTGTGGTTCTGCAAGACAAAAGGAAGGTGCTAAGGACAAGCTGGGAGAGCCTCCGAGTTGTGGGTGATGGCATTGGCATTTTTATTTTCCATCCTCTAGTCTTAACCAGCTAAATAGTGACCTTTAAAAATGCCAGCAAGGAAGCTTGAGAAGCTCAACAGTGAAAACTCTACTTTTTTACTCATTTAATACCAACAGGAATATAATAGCCCGGCTTTAGGCATCAGAGTGCAGTTCCTGGTGAGGAAGGCTCAGCTCTGCTGCTGGCCTCGTAGCCAAATCCTAGGCTCAATTTCAATACCAAGCATTTTGCAAGGTTTTTCTTTCAGCACCTTTTGGGTCTGGCACATTTGGTTTGCAAATGCTTCTAAATCACCAGGTTTTTAATGGAAGCTGAAACGCTCCAGGAGTCACTGGCTCAAGCGGCCACAGATGATTTACAACTTTATGAACAAGCAGGTACCTTGAGATTAGTGATTAGATTCAAATCAAATCCATTCACTCTGCTGAACTGAGGCTTGTATCCTGTGAGTCTGCTTAGCCCAAATGAGATTGATTAAACAGAAAGCAGCATACGGCAGGGGAACCGGCTTCCCATCAGTGCACAGCACAGGTGGTTACAGAGTTTTATCAGACCTCAGCTCAGAAAGGGAAGGAAACTATTGGCCCTCCAGTAGATACTTCCAAAAGGATTTATAGATGCTAATTTTCCAGTTTTTTCAGGGAAGGAAATGCAGGCAGCAAGAGCCTGTGACTGCTCTTTGAGCGTAATATTCATAACACGTCTCAAGGGTGTTTTCATTTATCTGTTTCAAAATTTGAAGCTGTTGAGAAAATGCACTTTAAGGGGTTAGGCTCCAAAGGGACTAGGGAAAGTGGCTGTGAAGAGGAGCCAAGCTCGTGTGTGGCGGGTGGTTGGTAGGGAAACACTTTGGCCCTGCTGTGCCAGGATGGTGGCAGCGGGTCGTTCCGCGCGGCTGGACTGTTTCACACCTCAGGATTTTCTCATTACAGAGGTCTTGATTCTCCCTTTTATTCTGATTTGGATTGCAGCTGCTTAAGCCAACACTTGACTCACGCTGGGCGCGTTGAGGAAAAGTTTATCTAGCAGCTCTCAGACCATGAAATTAGTCCTCACAATATTTTTCCATTTACCAGTAGCTAAACCAAGTTTTCCTTTTCCCACTCGTTTCTTCTCACATTTTTCAATGTCTCTGACATTGAATGCTTCAACTTATCAAAACACAGCATTTTATGAATCTCTCCTGAGGATCATCCTCTGCTAAAGCCTTGAGGCTGCACTTTCAGTGAGGCTTTTGTGTCTGTTCCTAGATGCATGTAACTACATGTTAGCACAGGCAGCAGCGAATCCTTTTTATTATTATTTTTTTTGTAATTAGAAATAAACAGATTCTGCCTATTTTCTGGTAAACGTGCAGGTGAATCTTTTATGTACTGAGCTGAAACAATACAGCTGGCCATGGGTCAGGAGAGGAGAACTTGGCTGTACATTGGCACAGATGCCATAGCTCAATGTATGATCAAAAAAAGCCCAAAGCCCTTTTCCCATTTCATTCATCCCTTCTCCCCCAGCTGAATAAGTGTAAAAAGACTTTGTGCAAGCCTGGCTCTACTAATCAAAGCAAATGCTTTGGCACAAACACGATAAATTGAAGTAGGACTCGGCATCTCCTGTCAGCTTTTTGCCTTTTAAATTCGTTCCCCTAATGCAAACATGGATTTTTTGCTAATTAGCAGGATCAAACAAGGCTTGAGAGCAAAATACTCTGCAGCAGGGTATAGTATTTGTAATGCCAAAGTCTTTCTAGTCTTGAACTAATGAACTAGTTGGAAGAAAAAGAGAAGGCTTTAGAGATACACCCCTCCAAGATCCTCTGTCACAAAGTGGCCTCATTGAGCAACAATTATTATATTATCTTCATAAATATTTTAACTTCTTAAGAAAAACAAGGAGGAATTAACTATTCAAAGTGGAATGCACCAGAAGAAACCTCATTAAATCTCCCTAGGACAGGCTGACAAACATTTTAACAAGCCCATGGGAAGAACTCCTTTGGAGATGGTCTCCTTAATTACTTGTTTTCACAATGCAGAATTGGACATTTGCTACAGGTGGGCCTGAGAGATTGCAGAAAAGAGAAAGGGGCTGTGAGAGTCAATACGGGGTTTAATTTCAAGACAGCAGGATAGCTGCAGTGGAGACCTGGGGGTGACTGGGACAAACGCTGAGAGACTTGTGTCTTCCCAAGGGATAGCTGGAAGGGCCAAGTGCCAGGCTTTTATATTGACAACAGTGCTCGAATTTGGCATACAAGACCATGGAATAAATAATACTCTGTGTGAAAGGTGACCCACAAGCCCCATGGCCTTCCCATTGCACCAACTTAGATAGCTTTGCACCCAGAGATCCTTTCCCAGATCATCTTGATTGAGGGACCTAAATGTAAATGCATGTGCAAATCACCTGTGTGATTCCTCCTGAAGCTGAATATAAATTATAGCCCACAGTCAGGTAATAAAGTCTGAAGCTTTATATATTCAGACACTTTTGGCCTTTTTAGTAGCAGCCCATGTCAGGCTGCTTGCTAGACGCTGTTCCGTGTAGCTTGTGTCTGATAAATGCAAGTGCCGCCGTGCAAGCACACGGCATGAGCAGGATTGATTAGGAATTTGTCTCCTGGTGTTTGCTGAGAGCTTTGGCAACTACAGGAAAGCAGGAGGAAAATAGCAGCGCATTATTCCGTTTCTCGATGCAGGCATTGAAATGTAAAAGCAGCGGTACCGTCTTCGTACCTGCAGGAAAGGGAACAGAGTAGGGGATAAATGGCACAAAAAGGGTTTGAAATCCGCCGTGGGTGTTGCAGGGACGTGGGGAATTTGGTGATACTGAGGAATCTTGCTTCCCAAAAGAGCATGGAAAGCATCGTGTTCAGAAGCAACAGCTCCTACTTCCCAGGGACACGGGGGTCAACCAGGAGGGACCCAGGTGCCTTCTTGCCCCACACGGTTCCTCCATGGAGCCCCCTTGGATACGCAGGAGCAGCAGTTGGATCCTGCACGCCTCTCCACAGAGGCAGGGGGCTGCCTGTGATTTAATCAAACTCTAGCCGTAATTAAAGCAAAGCCTATTTGAATGCCTGATTAATGCCTTGGCGGAGTGCGAGCTGCTGCCTGTTCGCTGCAGTCGGAGGTGGGGAAACAGCTTGAAAAAGGGTTACAGATCCCAAATGCAGCTGTGTGTCTTTGCCAAGGAGATTTATTGATTTAATAAAGGCCTCCCTAGCAAGGGTGTGAATAAGGGGGGGCTGTATTTAAGGGATAAAATAATTGCCTGGGTGAAAGGTTGGGTTTGGTCCAATCTGGAGTGTACTAACTTGAATGTGTATTTGTGAGTATGTGTGTATGATGAGGTGCTTGGGAAAAAAATGCACATTATTTTGTATGTTGTGCAACTCATGAGTGCCTGGAGAGAGAGAAAAGAGGTCACCCAGCAATTCCAGAATATTTGTGAATGTCTTTGATGTTTTTTCCCCCCAATCCAAATACTCAGCAAATGTTTTCCCATCACTTGCTTGGCTCTGCTGCTGTTTATTTGCGTAGCAGCGGGGTCCGCGCCTCCCACGGTGCCAGCCTGGTGTGCTGCTCTGCCAGATGCTGCGCCAGCTCGTCCCGAGCCACCTGTGACCCCGCGTTGCCGATCCAGCTCTGGGCATGTGGGAAGAGAGATGGGGACCTGGATCCCCTTCCTGACACCCTGCCGGTGCCACTGCTGTCCCGAAGGGTGAGGATCAGCGTGCAGAGCACAGCTACCCTCTCGGTAGCAGGCAAGGAAAGCAGTAAGCGTTGGGTTTCACAGCAAAGCAAGGACCTGCTGCTCTAATAAACTATGGGGAAATCCCAAAGGGGAGCGCAGCAGAAACATTCATCTTTGGTTCTTCAAGACAAGCCTCCCCGCAGGCAGCATGAAGATGTTCTCCATCCGTGGTGATGGAGATCGCTATCACTGCCCGCATTCACGGCGTCTGTGCTTGGTTCCAGGGACATCTGACGCTCAGTATTAATAACCGGGATGCAGATGCATTTTGCAAAGCTGGCTGACCTTGTTTTTAGACATTGTCATCAGTCTGGGGAGGAAGGCGATATCTCAGAAGTGATAGCTCGTTTGTGAGCTCAGCTGATCCCCATTGAGGCAGGTCCTTGTCCCCCTCCTCCCTGGCAGATCTCACCTAGACTTCATTCTCTGTAATGCTGCGGTGGCCTGTCCTTGTCTCCCGAGTGGTTGTGCTGAACAGTGGTGCCTGCGTTGGTCTTGTTGCGCAGGTGTCCTGCCTCTGCTGGTGGCTTGTAGGAGATAAGAAGGGCCAGGATCCTGCTGGGTGCTGTTGGCAGGAGAACAGGAAAGCTGCGCTGGGGCTACAAGAGTGGTGGGTCCACACTTGGTGGACCCAACCAGTCATGCCCAGCTGGTCTGGGCAAAATATTTTTTTAAGTGTTTGCTACCGTGGGAGGAGTTGGATTTCCTTGTGAGCCTCTGCTCTACATAAATATGGGTAACTTGCCCACATGCTCCTGCACCCTTTCAATCCAGAGGAACAAATCTCTCTGAACACCTCTGGCAGCACGAACAAAGCAGGAGCGAACTCTCTTTAGAGCATAACTAGCTCCACAAAAGCTCTGTGCTTCCTCAGAGCTGAAAGCGGGGAACCTCGCTGCAGCCATTTCTGCTTTGTGATCATTCTCTGTCCTATCTCAAGTCCAAACCATTCAGAATTTTCTTCTTCTCTGTCTTCAGAAAAAAAAAATCCTAAAGCTGAAATATTACTGAGATCGTTATTGTTTGGACCTGCAGGGAGCAATTTCTCCTGCAAGCTGGTTGCCCTTGCTGAGGGCTGTAGTCCTTCCAGCGGAGCAGCTCTGGTCTCAGCACCTTGCCGGAGGAGCGTGCAGATCTCATTTGGTTGAGGACATGCAATACTGCAAGGTGCTTAGGGCAAGTTTCCCCTCACCTGCTCTCCTGAGTGCAGCTGAGCAGCCTGCGCGGTAGAGGTGAGGATGGGGCTTTTTGCAACCCCCTCCTGGGACTGCAGGACTGTCCCAGGCAGCCTGGGCAGATGCTGTTACACATTGCTGTGTGGCTGTGCATCAGTAATTCATGTCTCCTGCTGGGGTTACTGCCTCACTCCTTGTTCCCCTGTGTCAGCCACCCCAGCCTTGCCTGCATTTGCAAAATCCAATATACGCCTGGGGAAATAGCTTGAAGCTCCGAAGCATTCAATTACGTGAACCAGCTCCTTCCAGTCGGTCACTGATCAGCGACGATTGAAGAGCCCTGCCCGCCATAGCAAAGCCCACCATTTGCAGTCCCTTGCAACAGCCCGTTTCATGCATCAGTCGTTGCAACTGTGAGATACACCAGGGATCTGCTGCGTGAACTAGGTAGTGATCGACGTAGCCTTTTGCACTTGGGTTCAAGGTGCTTTTGGCTCACTAAAAGCTATGCTAATTGTACCAAACCCCCTTTACTGCAGTACTGAGTTGAGCATGCTGGTTTTCCACATCACAGTCCTATGGGAAGGAGGAAAATTGATTTATGCCCAGCATGTTCTAATTAATAGGTGCCAGGAGGTGGAGGAAAGATGGTCGTGGCTGAACTGCCTTTCCATGTGAATGCAGAGATGGAGGCAGACAGAGATGACATTTAATAGCATCGAGGCAGTTTTGGCTATGGGCATCTTAGGCAGGTAGTTTGCAGTGTCATGTTCTAAAAAAGTAAATAACTTTCTGAAGTTTTTTAAGCTTAATTTAAAGGTTGTGCTAAAAATAGCCCACATTAGGTAATTGATTCTTTGCATTGTTTTATTTATGACAAGTGAAGAGGTGCTCACATGCCTTGCTGCCCTCTTGCCAGCCAGCGGAGTCCAAGGTGCCATTCTGAGGCTCAGTCTTGGTCCATGGCCCCAAGTCTGTCACACATCTCATTTGCACCTTGGCAAGAAGCTGTGCTGCTGACCTTTTTCAGTAGCATAGCTAATGGCATGCTGGAGAGATCTTCGAGAGTATTAGGTGGGATTGAAAAGGCTGAGGGCAGCTTCTTCATGGTGAGTGAGTCAAAACTGGGGAGCAGCTGCCTGCCTCAATGTGCCTCAATTAGAGAGTGTTGCTGCTAAACAGAACCGCCTTGGAAGCTAGTCAAGAGCGAACAGCCCTTCTGTGTAGCCGTCCCGGCTTCCCGCGTGTCTGCTGGGACCGGCTGGGCAGCGCATGAAAAAGAGAGCAGCTTAAAGCAAGCAGAGGAGACGAAAGATGGGATCCCAAAAGGCAGGAGCGCTGCTCTGCCAGCTGCAACCCCAGGAGGAGAAGGGAAAGATGTGGCTGCCCTTGAGCATCTATTGGTGCTTGTGAGCTGAGAGAGTAGATTGAGCCAGTGGCTTGGGAAGCAAAAGGCCGCCCGCCTCCTGGTCAGAGGGTGAGCATGTCCCCAGCCCGTTGAGATATTTGGGACTGGGCGGGTTGTACTTTCAGAAAGAAACCAGCGTTTTGGAGCCCCTCCTAGGAGACCTCTGCATTTGCAGGCCTCTCCAAGGAGGCCCTTTGGGGGTGGTGGGGATACGAGTACCTGGCTGTCCCCTCAGCGCCGCAGGGGCTCACAGGCCTTGTTCTCATTGCTCGCAGGTGTACGAAAGTGGCAGCAACGTGGACCAGTTTGTGACCCGCTTCTTGCTGAAGGAGACGGCCAACCAGACCCAGTCGCTGCTGAGCTCCGTGGAGAGCGCTGTTGACGCCATCGACGAGCAAACCAACCCCACCAGGTCAGCGGTGCACCCTGTCCCTCAGTATGAAACAGCTTGTTTTCTTGCTGGCCGTTTCTCTGTTTTATTTGACCGTGGGGGCAGCGATTAGGAGGTGACTGGTCCTCTGTTCCTTGCCTGCTTGGCTTGTGTGCAGTCATCTTCTGGTAGGACAACACTTTGTTCAAGCTGATCAAAGCAGCCCAATAGGAAGCTCAGATGACTTGGTGGGCTCTGCAGGCAAAGGCCGGAAAGACTGAAGATGCCAAAAACTGAGAAGTTTTGGTCCAAATAGACACCGCCAGCCCCATGTTTTGTGCATGCCCCAGGCCAATGCTGCCTGTGGCTTGCAGACTCCATCGGGGCAGGTCCCCACTCTGACATGTGTCATCAACTGTGATGAGTGTCCATACAGGAGCAAAGAGGGAGTCCAGGGCTTGCACCTGGTGGCAGTGGCCAGCACGTAGGACAGCTGTACAATATTGGCCATTTCCCTGCCAGGACAGTATTTCTCTCAGTCTGTTTTATTAACAAAGAGTGATTTAAAGGAAGGTCAGAGGAGCCTGAATCTACATCTTACCCTGCCACTCTCTCTCATTCCTTGCTACTTTGCAAGCATTGGACCTTGGGACACTTTTACTGCATGCCTTAACTGGCAAAGGCGATAAAATGCAGTGACCCGTGCTTTCTCTGAGCGCCTCTGAGTTCGGCTCTGATTGCTTGTGGTTAGTCTTGTCTAAGCTCCTCTCCACAGCCCTCTCCCTCCTCCCTGGTCCTCAGGCCCTTAGCACCTACTGAAGGTTTTTGGTGGCACCGCGAAACCCTCCTCCCCCTTTTGCCTCTGTGCTTGGCCTCCTTGGGTGCCCTCAGGGCTTTCATCCACTGTGCCCTGTCCTCTTTCTCCTGTCCTGTGGGTGCCCTCTCCACTCATGCATCAGGCAGGGCAAGCTGCTCTGGCCCGTTTCCCAACTCAGGCACCGAGGCAGTGGGAATGCAGCTCAATGCCGGCATTGGTCCTGGCACAGCCTCTCAGGGGAGACAAACGACCTGCTTGGCTTTCTGTTGGGCTTTCTCCTGGCCTTGGAACGTGCTCCGGGTCAGGAGAAGGCAGAGAGCAGCTCCAGGATTTCTCTTCTTGAATGTAGTCAGAGCTAAAACGCACAGGACATCCCGAGCCTCAAAACGTACAGCCTCCCGTGCTCAAATGTCACTCATCTCCCCGGAGCCTCGAGATCACCGGCTGTAAGCAGGACACGTTTCCATAGCAACTGTTTCAAGGACTATCAGATGCTCATGAAGAGAATCTGTTTCCTGCCATAGCTGAAAAGCAGAAGGTCGCGAGGGTGCTTGTCGAGTATGTTATTTCCAATTGGCTGCAGAGCAGCAGATGGGAGCAGGGCCCTGTGTCTGAGGTTTGAAGTAGGGCAGTGCTCAGCCTTGGCTGGGGAACCGCATGCAGGAGCTGCAGTCAGCGGCAAGATGAACTCTCCTGTTTTCCCATCTCTGTGTGATCAGTTTTAATGCTCCCCCCCACGAAATACTCCCCCACAAAACCTCTGCCAAAGCAGTGCCATCACACACTTGTTGCCAGTAGTTTCATCAGGGGCAGGCAGAAAAAGAGAGAAGCTTCTGGCCTTGCCTGCTCTTGCACTTGAGTATGGCTCACAATTGCTCAGGTGACCCTCACATGCGGGGCCCATAGGAAAAAGCTCTAATAAGACTTAGTCACAATGAAACGGCTTTGCCTGTGCATCTGACATCTTAATGGGCTTGGGCAGCTCAGCCAACGTCTTGGCAGCTTTCTTAGGCGGGGGCCATTGGCTTCATGGACCCTCAGCAGGCTCCTCTCCTCATTTCGGTCTGCCCCATACCCTCACGTAAGGCACAATGCAAAACATGTGGGAAAAGAAAAGTAATGCAAGTGCAGTCAAAGGTCCTGGAGCCTGGGCACAAGGGAGCACAAAGACAGTGCCTTGTGCAACCAAGGGACCTGAGCCGCCTCCTTACACTGCGATTAAGAAGCAACCCCATGTGTTCCTGCCTAATTTCCTGCCTATTGACAGGAGGCTGCTCAGCGCTGGTTATTGCGCATGCTGCAGCGAGGTACGTGCGTGCTTTTATTGATGGTCCCACTGCAGGGCCACTTTTCAGGACCAGATGTACTTGTCACATCCCTGTATCAGATGTCGGGCCCAGAGCAGGTAGTGCCCTGCCTGGGCTCGGTGCTACTGCTTTGGAGTTCAGCAGCAGCAGAACTGCTAAAATGTGGGCACAAATGAGTGCCTGAGTGTGGGGATGAACACGTCATTCATGGCCTGTGAGTGTTTCTGCTCTGCAATAGCAGCTCTTGCACCGCAGGCAGTACCATGGCAAAGGCGGCCACGGGCTCATGGACACCTGGTACGACAGCCCTGTGCCCACCTACCCTCCCAACAGCAGGCTCCTGCCCAAGGAGCACCGGAAAAGCTTCCCAACAGGTAAGAGGCATTGGGGGCCAGACTCACGGTCACCTCCGTGTGCCCTGCGGGGAAAGGCCGCCCCGCCATGCGTCCCGCATGTGGCTCTTCTGCTTCTCTGCTCCCACCAGGGTCCCCTGAGGCCAAGGAGGAAGGGCTGGAGGTGCAGATTAACCGTCTGGCTGAGCTCATCGGCAGGCTGGAGGACAAGGTAACTCAGGGGAGGTTTGACAAGGCCGGGGCTGCTGCTAGCAGCCAGACTGGGGGTCACGGCTTTAGAGGGGTTGGTGCTGGCAGCAGATATCGAGTACAGGGAGAGATACCTGGAATTTGATTTAAACAAGAAAAAAAAGAAAAAAAAAGAAAACACAAGAAAGAAGGGGGAATCTCCAGCCAAGGAGATATCACTCCACATAGAGCCTGAAGGGGAAATTGTCTCCCCAATCCCATCATGGTGGAAGTGCTTTTGGGGCAGGCAGGGAGAGGGCTGCAACTTCTCCCTCGGGGGGGGAACCTTTGCTGGGGATGAACAGTCCAACCTGCAGATGCCTGGTGCAATGAGGTACAAGTTCAGCCTGTTTCACACTTGTACTTTTTATCGCATTTGATTTTTTTCTCTAGACCCTCTGGTTTGACCTGCAGCAGCGCCTGTCAGACAGTGAGAGCACTGCTTGCGCGGTGAGTAGGGCCCGAACTCCAGCCTTGGTGGCTGTGACGGGCAGGGGTGATTGCGTCGGGGCCTGATACGGTCCCTCCTGGTCCCGCAGTACCTGCTCCTGGTGCGGGACGAGATGACGGTGGCGCACAAGCACCTGGGCGAGTTCTGCAGCTCCCTGAAGCAGTACCTGAAGAGCGTGGCCGGCGAGCGGGACTGCTTCCAGTGAGTAGCCATGACTGCGGGGACGTGCCCGTGGCGGACGCCCCAGGGCACCACAGCCGCCCAGCCGGCCGAGTGCTCAGCCCCTGCCCGTCTCCCGCCAGCGTGACTGCAGTGAAGCTGCCGGATGGTGTCACCTTCATTGTCTACGAGTTCTGGGAGACCGAGGAAGACTGGAAGAGGTAGGAGAGGTGCCCACAAATGCAGTGGCACCAAGACTTGCCTGATGTGAAGCCCCCAAGGGCAGGGAGCTTCTGCTGCTTGAGGACAGGTCCCCACCACCATGGTGGGAGCCCCCCCATGCAGAGACTGGGGCTGGGGAGAAGGCACCAGGTAACTGTCCCCCAACCTGGGCCACAGGCACCTGCAGAGCGCCACCTGCAAGGGCTTCCAGCATGTCAAGGTGGACACGCTGAGCCAGCCCGAGGCTGTGTCCAGCGTGGCCGTGCCAGGTAGGCACAGAGGGAGACGGGACTGCTGAAGGGGCGTCCTCGGGCTCGATGGTGCAAGTGACTGGTGTCCACTCCCCTTGGCAGCTGCCTGGTGCACCCTGAGCAGAGACTGACCTCGCCGCTGGAGGGGACATGGTGGCCACGCCAGCACCCTGGGACCCACTCTCCCTGTCATCCGGCTGCCTGCCCGTCCCGATGGCCGTGCTGTGAGCGTGATGCCGGAGCACCCTCCCCGTGCCAGCGGTGTCAGTGGCGGCTCCTCGCCATGAAGGCAACCCTGACCCCCCCGTCCTCCAGCCAACCCCTGCAGCACCTCCGGGACCCCTTCCTCTCGCTCCAGCCCCTTTCCTCCGGGGCAGCAGGTGGCCCAGTGGCATCGGGGCAGCGGAGGGGGCAGCGTGGGTGAAGTCCTGCCCGCGGGGCTGGGCCAGCGGCCCCTGCCGCGTGCGTGGGGTGCTGCTGTGTGCGTATGTGGGTGAAGCGCTAGCTGTCTCGTGTGCGCCGTCGCTGTCTCCTTCCCTGAGGCTCCTGCTCCCAGTCCCTGAGCCTGGCCTGGCCGCACATGGTGCCTCCTCCGGGACAACTCTACCCAGAGGCTTTCTTAATATCACCACGTGCAGTATTTATTAGCAGCTGTACAGTAGAGCACCGGAGATGCTGAATAAAGATGTGATGGAAGCCTCCGTGTCTTTGCCCGCCCGGGATTCCTGGTCTGGGGAGGTCGGAAGCAGAGGCGACGCTGCTTGCAGGGAGATGAAGGCCCCTGTAGGGCACGTGGCCTATGTGCGGTGCAGCAGCTCCATGGCGGCGCTGGCCGTGCTCTGCCCGCAGACGAAGGCACCGCACAGCACCGAGAGGATGCCCCAGGTGACGAGAGCAGCCCTGCGGGGACAGCAACCCGCTGCTGTGAGTGCGGCCCTGGCCATGGCCTGCTGGAGACACAGCAGGGCTCTACGCACGTCCCCACACAAGAACTCCCCAACACGCACCTGTGTCCCTGGGCCAGCTCCCCCACTGCCAGCACCAGGGCCCTGACCCATTGCTGCTAAGGGGAACCCCACTACAGCCCTTGGTCCAGCTGCTCTGCACTGCCCAGAGCCTGTGCTGCCACCTCCAGGCACCCCTTACTGATGTGCCCCCTGGCAACTCCTCCTCACCTCTGCCAAAGTCCAAGACAACCTGCACCCGGCACCAAGGGCTCCCTCAGTCCCTCTCCAGAGCAGGACCTGGACGTTGGCCCAGGCACACTTGGCGCAGGTACTGCTGGCCACCTCTTCCCACTGTGCCCACTTCCCAGAGCTTTGGCCCTGGCTTCTCCAGCAGCCACACTGAGCTGCTCTGGCTGCCCTCTGCCCACCAGTCACCTCTGCCACAGGGATATTTGGCATGGACATCCCTAGTGACCAGAGAGATGCCAGCTGCCACTGATGCTCACATCCGCCTGCCCCTGCTGCTACCCCTTCCCATGCATTGAGGTGTAGGTGCTTCCTGGCACTGTCACCCAGCCTGCTGAAATCCAGTCCCGCACTGCTTTGACCTTTCGTGGTAGCATTGCCTTGGCACGGGGCCTCTGCTGCTCAGCCTGGGATCTTCAAGCAAAACCCAGCCACCCTGACACACTGCCCATGAAGCTGCCCCCTGCAGTCAAGACTCCCCAACTGGGGTCAGAGGGAGACCGTCTGCCTCCATGGAGACCCCCTGCTCTGGCTGGGTCCTCACCAGCCTCCTGCCCCAACCTCAGTGTTCCCTGTGGACCCACTGCCCTCCTAGACCCCTCACTGTCCTCCTGCTACTTCTCTGCATGGATGGGGAAGCCCATCCCTGTCTTCATTCCTGGGAGATGGGTGACTTGTGAGCAGCTTGTCTCCGCTCAATCCTCACCCCTCTACCATCACAAATGAGGCCACCCCAAGATGCAGTGCTCACCCTCAACCCATGCTGCTCCTCCACCAAAGGGGATATGGGCATCCAAAGGGATGAGTTGCAAAGAGTGGCAGTCCACGAGGCCGCTGTGCCTTCACACACACTGCCAAAGCCCTGGGAATTGGCAGGGTGAGCAAGGAGGTTCCCGAGGTGGTTGGTCTGCATGGTGGATGGGCACCTCCAGCTCTTGTCCCACATGGAGGAAGGTCTCCCATTGCCTCCCCTAGAAATATCTCCATTCCTCAGCTGGCAGCCCTGTCCCTCCCAGCCCACCATGTCTCAGCTGGTGCTGAGGGAGCCACCATCATCTCAAGTCACATGATTTCCTTGTTGATGCTCCCTGTCTTCCTTGCCCTGGCAGGGCTCCCGTCATCCCTGCTCTTGTGCATTTCAGGCTCCCACCAGGCCTCTCCAGTCCATTGCGAAAGGACAGGAGTCGGGTGCCCTATATGGGCCTCGGGTGGCCACTGATTCCTTCTTCCTCTGCCATCTCACCCACGGTCAGATGGGCCCTGGTGGCTTGTGACATCCCTGTGTGCTGCCCAGCTCCTGGGAGCTGTTGTTCCCTCTGCTGTGCCTGCAGCACATAGCTCCGGTGGAGCTGTTGTGCACCAAGCCCACTGATACAACCAACCAAAAACACACAGAGACACCAGCCTCAAGGCACACCGAGCCCTCACTGCACCGTGGCAGCACCAGAAAGGGCCGTGTGCCATCCCCTGCCTCTCTGCCCTGCACTGTCCCAGGAACTGTGGAGCAGGAACGGTGCCCTGGGCATGGCAGGTGCTGGCCAGGTCCCTCTGGCCCTGCATGAAGGCTCCTCCAGCCCCCACCTGAGGTCCTTATGGGGGAGAGGGGGACAGTTGCGGTCACAGCCCTTCACCAGCTCCAAACCGTGAGGCCATCCTCCCTGCACGTGCAGGATTCTCTGACTCTACAGCCTCCATCCTCATCATGTGCCCAGTGCTCCAGCACATCCCCCCCACACTTGCACTTGAGGCCCTAATCACTGCAGTCCCTGTGTCCCCACAGTGGGCCCTGAGCCTCCCCCTGCCCCCTGCTGCCACCAAAGGAGAATAGGTAACAGGGACAAATGTCCCCATGCAGCCACTTCACATGGTTCCTGTCAGCCATGGCAAGGGCTGGAGAAGCCATCTCTGTGGGGACTCTCCAGGGTACATTGTGCCCTGCCCACCGCCACGCCTGTATGCAGACACTTACCTCCTCCGTGGCCCGATGGCTTCAGTTCCCATCATGCACACCAAGCACAGCCCTGCCACCCAAAGCAGAGACACATGGATGGCTGCCATGGCCACCACCTACCTGGACGCTTGCTCTGTAGCCCCTGCCGAGCAGGTGTGTGCCACATCATACACGAGCATCCACACACACAGTTGTAGCTGCAGGACCCTCACCACCGCGGGATTAAGGCATTTGGCCCTGGCTCTGGCTGCCCTGTGCCCTCAGATCTATGGACACCACCCAGGGGTGGGATCACTCCCTCTGTGCAGAGATCAGCACATCAGTTTCTGATCGTGGCTGGCACAGGGGGACCCTCCCAGCCACATGAACAGTCCCTCTGGCATGGCCTGGCCACCCTCACCAGCCCAGGTGCCCCTTCTCCCAGGTCTGAGGGATGTATGCCAGGCATGTCTGCATGGTGCGTGTGTGTGTGTGTGTGTGTGTCCATCCAGCCTCATTCCCACCCAAAACCTGGCTCTGCAGGGCTGGAGAGTGGCCTCGGGCCATGCTGGGACCCAGTTCTGGCCCTTTCCCCAGCAACATGCTTTCCTCCTCCTTCACACTTGCCTGGGAAGATGAAGATGAAGAAGGCGCTGATGCCCCCGATGAGCCCTATGACCTTGCCGATATCTGGCACGAACAAAGCGATGACGAGCGTTGTTGCAATCCATGAGACAGTCAGCGCCACCCGGGTCCTCCGCTCGGACGCCTCAGCCACTGGCATGGCCCTGCGCTTGGGGCTCACACACACATCACGGACAACAGACCTAGGGAGGGCAGCAGGGCTGGCTCAGAGCCGCCTGCTCGACCGTGGGGCTCTGGCTCTACGCTGGCATCACACAGGAGGGAGCTGCAGGGTTTACCTGTCTGTGCCCACCACTGTGTCCTCTCACCTGCCCAGCAGCACGACGATGGGGTAGATGGTCACGATGGAAATACCAAACAGTAGGCGGGCAACGATGACAACTGCGTCATTCCCCGGGTAGGACATGAGGATGTCAGCAGCCACGTCCTCACCAAAGGTCAGGTAGCCATAGAGTCCTGCACATGGGAAGACAAGAGGTTAGGATGCTCCTTGGCCACCTTCTGAACAGTGGCACCCAAGAAGGGATGGCGGGAGTGGGACCACAGCCAGCAGGTAGACCCTTGGGGCAACCTACAGAGCAGTTTTGGCACTGCTTGGGGCAAAAGTGGAAGCATCAAGGACTTTGTCATCCATGAAGGAATATAAAGCGCTTAGGTTACCTGTGAGGGTGTAAATGAGCAGGCAGATGAGCATGGAAAGCACGGAGACGGCAACCCAGTGGGTGAAGTTCCGGTTGCGCATGCTGCTGTAGATGGCCACGCAGGCCTCGTGGCACTGCAAGGCACAGGGGACGGCCGTTCTGTGGGGCGCCAGGAGGAGACAGGGGCTTCGGCCATCTCATCCCTTGTGCCTGCCTCCCACTCCCCAGGGAGAGAGCTCCACCATGGTGAGAGCCCTGTTGTCACTGCCCACGTAAGCCAGGTCCCACCATCCCCATGAGGGTGAGGGACTAGCAGCGGGGTGGGGATGGAGAAGCTCGCTCTCTGTGATAGTGTTCACCACCTCCATCTCCCCAAAATCCACTGGAAAAGGCTGTTTCCCCAGATATCTGACCCTGCTCTGCCTTCACCCATTCAAGCAGACTTAGCCCACACATCTCCACTATCTCCCGAAGGAGCACCTTTGGCCTGACAGGAGCCCTGCTGTCCCTCTGGCCCCATGGGAGCTGGAGGTGCCTCCCTTAAGTGCCAGCAGCTCCACTGCCTGACTTGGGGCCCAGAAGAGTCAGTGCACAGGGAACATCACCTGAAATCCAAAACAGATGGTGGGGATAACACTGAACATGGAAGCCCAAGAGGGAGTCCTGCAACACAGAGCAGAGGAAAACAGAAGGTCCCTTGAAGCAAAGAACTTTGGAGGAGCCAACCTGGCACTGAGGGCTGCCAGAAGCTCTTGCTCACTTCTGCGTAGCTAGTGGCCAATATCTTGCCGGGGCTCTACTCATCTCATCCCCACCACCTCTGACCGCCCTCACCTACCACCATGATGCCTCCAACCCTGCCCCAGCTGCCAGCATGCTCTGTGACATCCACTTAGGCCATGGCATGGGCTCCAGCACATCATGCTGTCCCTTACCTGGTGGTATGAGGGGGCTGACGCAAGCCGGGGCTCTCCACTTGCAGGTAGTACTTTATGACGATGACCACGGTGAGGTAGCAGGCGGCCAGCGTGCCCAGGATGCTGTCGGGAGGAGGAGAGAGAGCACATGCCCAAGGCTCAGCTCTGCAGGAGGTGCCCGCAGACACGCAGGGTCTCCCCAAGGCGGGACAGGATCCCCCAAGCCCCTGCAGGGACCAGCACAGATGCACCCCAGTGGCTGTCGACAGCCCCAGCTCCTGTTTGGACCACAGAGGGCCACTCTTGGCTCAGTCCCTGGCTGCTGTGGCCGGGCGCTGCTCCCACTGCCCTCCAGGTACCTGGAGTACTTCTGGAAGCCGATCTCCTTGGGCACAGAGAGAGGGAAGATCACCAGGACACAGAGCACCGAGAGGGTGAAGCGCTGGTCCACGTACCAGGGCTGCGGCGAGGGGCCCTCTGCACTCAGCGTGCTGTTGGGGTAGAAGGAGTCGGACACTGCCCGGAGGAAGGAGCGGAGAGTGAGAGGGGTCTGGAGCAGCAACGGGGCACCCTCAGCGCTGTGTGGACTCACGTTTCTCCAGCTGGTCACCCACAACACGGAGGAAGGCCACGGAGATCATGAAGAGGTTGAGGATGAAGCAGACCTCGCAGAGCTTCCCCACGGCAGTGCCGCACACCTCCCGGATGACACCCTGGTATGTGGACTGCGTGCTGAGGGACGAAGCGTAGCCCAGCACCACCAACCCGCTCACGAGGAAGACTAACGAGCCCTGCAGAGAGCAGAGGGGAAAGGAGCATGCAACAGTGACGACCCAAAGCACCCATGCTGCTAAAAATGCCAGCACATCTTGCGCTGAGAGGACCAAGTCCCGCAGGTGCCGTCAGTCAGGTGAGCTTGTCAGGATAAGGAGGGAAGAAACAGTGTGTCCTATCTGGCAGTTTGGGAACATCTTTTGAAGGTTTTGGCCCATAGGAGGCCAGAAACCAAAACGGTCCCAGGCTGGGCTAAAGAGCCCATCCAAATCACAGCTTCGCATGTGGGAAGCACTGCTTGGTGACAGTGGTGCTCAAAACCTGTATCCTGACTCTTTCCTGCGCCACCCTGGCCAGGACAGCAGCTGCCAGCTTGCAAGGGATGGTCCCTGCAAGCACAGTGAAGAAAACCTCCCAGTGCCCTGTCCCAAACACCACCTGAGGCAAGGGCCACATCACAGGCCCTCCCTCTCCGTTCTCCCTGTGCTCCTTGCAGCTACCCTTTATCCCTCACCTCAGGTTCTGATTTGCCCCCTCCCGGGCTCCTTTCGGGGAGAACTTGCTGTCTTCCTGCCCCATGCTACAACCATCCTCCCCACTGCAGGGAAGGGAAGAAGCCCCCGGGATCTTTCCCTGCCGAAGGGGACCAGAGCCCTGCGCTCAGAGCCTGGCGGGAACACGCACCCCCCGCTCCCTGTCTCTTACCAGCTCCACGAGCACGGCGGGCACGATGCCGCCCGCTCTGTTGAACGCCCAGGGGAAGTTGAGCAGCCCTGCTCCGAGGGCCGACTTGAGCATGATGAAGACGGCGCCGGCAGAGGAGAGGCTGGGGCTGGTCGGTGCCGCCGCCGGCTTGTCCAGCAAGCGCGCGCTCTCACCTGCCGCCTTCTCCATCGCCGATCGCCAAGGTGAGGGTGTCCTCAGAGGGGCCTGTGCCCTGTGCCCTGCCCTCCACAGCCCCCAGGATGAGGAGAGCGGCAGAGGGGACTTGCCCCGCTCACCCGCCCGTCTCCAGACCTCCCCTGGATGGGATGGGACAGCGGGATGGGGAGGGGAACACCCTCCTCTCCGCCAATCCTCGCACAGGAGGACGGAGCAGCTGAGCAGGGTGAGCTGCTTTCCTGGCCACCGCTCTGCTAACTCATGCCCAGCGTTTACCAGCCACCACAGCTAAAGCAAGGTGGGACACGAGGGCCAGGGATGCACTGGGTTTTGGGGCAGAGCGAGAGAGCAAGCACTGGCCGTGTGTGATAACCAGCAGCACCATCCTCCTTTGGGCTTGTAGCCTGGCAGCCCAGTCTTCCTGCACAAGCACTTGCAGCTATCGGGATGCGCTCGCACAAGCGGCCACAGACAAGCAGGAAAGCCCTGCCTGGAGGGACCCTCCTCCGTACGGAGCAGCTGGTCACAGGGTGAGCGGGTAGTTGCTCACACGCTTCACTCGCCCCTTGCCAGGGTTGCTCTTCTGAGAGGCAAATGGCTTTTTGGGTAGAAAAGCCCTTTCTTAGCATCACTGTGATTAGTCCCTGCATGTGGGCACAGAGAAACCTCTGTGCTGGGGAAAGGAAAGCTCAGCTGATGCTGCATGTGTTCAGGTCCACAGTGGGCTTAGAAATGCAGGAGTGGGGCTACTACGCGGTTTTGCATCAGGAATCCTTATTTGAGAGCAAGGCGGACGCTGAGGCGCTGCACGGCGATGGAAGCTGCACCACAAAGGATGAGGGAGCCTGTCCCGGCCACCCGCAGCGTCTCCGCACGGCTCGCCGCGTCTTCCACACGGGACCAGCCCACGCTGCCATTCCCACACCAAACCAACGGGCCCCTGACACCAGCTGACAGGCCCTAATGCATTTTTGATTTCCCAAATATGTGCCCTTCTGATCTCAGTAAGACGGATAAAGAGACTTTAATCAACTGCTGGCAGGAATTAGGGAAGGCTAATTGTGCCTGCCACCTCAATTAAATCTTCGCAGCCGATGGCGTTTATAGCCATTTAAAGGGTCCTTTTAGGCCTTCATTAGCTGCACACCAAAGGCTTCAGAAATAATTGGCTCCTATGATTTAGAAATTGGCCGCTGGGCTGTAAAATACCAGCCACTGGGAAAGTCTCTTAACTCGGACTGGCACTTTGATACAATTTGACTCTGGTTTCAGAGTTACAGAGGAGCTTGTAATCTCTCATTAGCGATGCCTTGAGAGGCCGGAGCTTCCTCATTAGCAGGGATGGGAGCAAAGGCACGAGGGCCTCCAAGGCTCCCTTTGACGAGGGCGACACAAATCCAAGGGCTGCCTGGGGCCAGCGGCAGACCCAGAAAAGCCTCCGTGTCCCAAAGCAGCTCCCAAGCCCAGGGCCCATGGCCAGGGCGGCTGCCCTCACCTCCAAGCACCCTCCTGGATGGGGGTTGTGAGGAGGGATGTGACAGCTATGGTGAATTATTATACCAACATCCATCAAATAAGCAGTATAAGCCTTGGTACAAGAAAAGTGAGGCAGGAAAAGCCTCTGTTTCCTGTCACCGCTGCTTCCCCTAACCCTTCCTGCAATAGAATAAGGCAAAGGGAAGGACTGTGGATGGCTTGGAAGGCTGTGGCCACCACTTGCCCTTTTTGGTAGGACTCTGAGGCCTAGAAAGCACAGACACCTAAAAAACTTTAGGAGCAGATTCTTCTTCTACTCTGCCTTGTTTGAGGGAATCCTGCTGGTCTGTAGAGTCCTGCGGTACAAAAAGAATCTCACGATGTAATTGGTAACTTCAGCAATGGGGGCAATGCGGAGAATCTTGTGTGAGGTTGGTAGTTAACTTTTCCTCCATGATGTAATTCTGGCACTCTGGGCTGCTCGTCGGCCTGGGGGTTGCTGCACCACGGCAGTTGCTGTGACGCTGTTTCCAAGCTGAAGACCACGAAGTGCCTCAATCATTTTTCAGCCCCCAGCCAAACAGGCTAAGCACAATCTTGACCAACACGATGGCATGGGACAGCTTGGGCCTGGGTCCTAATTTTAGCTGGTGACAAGTAACAGGCTCCCAAGAAGGACAAACCAAAAGAGGAGAGCCAAAATGCTCTGCACCTTATTGTAATACTACGTGACATCCACGCTAACACACAGGAATGAGGCCGCCTCGTAAAACCTTCATAAAAATCTTCTGTCCTTGACAATCTGCTCCCCAGGACAGGCCTGAGAAAGAAGAGCCACCCAACAAACCATCTGAGCTTCATATAGATAACATATTTATTGAAAATCTGCTTCACCAACAATGGTGAAATCATGACCAAAAATTACAAAACATCATGGTAGTTGGCTTTATAAAAATAAACTGCAGGACTATGTCTCACTGATTTGTACTAGTTTATCTTGCCCCCTCCCTCCTTTAATGACGTAAGTTATACTCTTCAGGATTACACCATTCTAGAAAATTGCATCCCGTCCAAAAAAAATGCAATTGCTTTTTATTAGCAGAGGTCCTTAAAGTGACTTTTACTCCCCCGCCCCTCCCCAACAATAAATATAGAAAATAGCCTCTAAACAAATAAATTTTAGTTTGGTCAGCTTTATAAAAAAAGGTCCATTTCCTCCCCTCTTGGGATATGTAGTGACTAAGCAGCCTTTCAAATGGTATTCAAGTCTTTGGTGGCTTCAGCTGCTTAAAGCTGCAGTTTTATGTACAGATGATGAGCTGAGATCCTTTTTTGATTTTTTTTTTCCCCAGACACCAAAGACTATGAGATGATGTCAGATGCGAATCACCAGCACAAGCACCGTGTTCACTGTGCCTTCCCCGGGAGCGATGAAGCGTTCCGAGGAGCAACGGGAGAAGGAGGTGGGTCATCTTTGGCAAGCGAGAGCTTTCAGACCGAAGGCGTCTTTGGAGGATGAGCCTGTTGCATCAGCTGTGGGCGCTTCACTCGCGGTTTCCGTCTCTTTGGCCGGCTCTTCGCTTTGTTGATCTGCACCACAAAGAACGCCAGGACCACCATGGCGCCAAGGAAGGCAAAGACCGGAATGGTCTGTCCTACGTCCTGGTTGTACCGGCCGGGCATTATACCTGGAAGGCCAAAGGGGTTTGGGAAGCAATTAGCAGCCACGTGAGCTACGAGGCCTCTGCGATATTAACGCTATCTAGTGCAACGATCCAAGGGGAGCTCTTGTTCTAAGATGAAACAGCTATAATCAGATTACGTTTCAGACAAGAAGATTAACAGCTGCAGACCAATTAGTGAAAATAAGACAGGATGCTAAATGCACAGAAAAGCATAGGCACTTTCACCTTGACCTGTTTTGGAACATGAAAGCATAATCTACATTTCTCCCACAACAACCACCTTCTGTTTTGCCTTAGAAGCAAGGAGAGAGATGCAAATACTTGACTGTAGTTTTATCACCAAATAATCTCCATAAATCAAAGTGAATACCAAAGCACCATGAAAACTGACTTTGTGCTCACTCCAGAGACCACATGTGCACACAGCAAGGACCAGCTTTCGCTTCCTTCCTTTTTAAAGGCACTTTTTGGTCTAGAGGCTCATAGCTTTGAAACTAGCTTTTAAACTACTTCCAGTTGGGCTTGTAATGCCCAGCTGATAAAGCAGAACACCATTACAGTGAAAAGTACTTAGAGTGCTCCAAATTATTTGTCATTATCACACTTCCCCCTGAGCACTGTTCAGACCCGTGCACTCACACAATGAAGCCTGTGTTAGCGCAAGATACCTCACCACAGCCTGCAAGGACAAGGACTATGGCTGACACCCACCAAACTAAACAGTCAAAATAAACCTTGACTGGCCAAAAAGCAGCTGCTGAAATCTTCCTCCCAGTATGTCACGCACACTTTCTTTTGAATAAACTGCTTATACACAAAAATATTTCTCTAAGGCTTCATCAGAGAAGCATTTACAAAACAACCACACTACTACTGGCATGTTTTTCACAATTGAAGTGAAACATGTGGAAATCTCTTCTGCTGCCCCCTTTTTCTCCCCCCCCCTCCTTTTTTTTTTTTTTTTTTTTTTTTTTTAAAGGCTATTCAACAGGCAAAGCAAAACAGCATCTTTCAGACTTTCTGATAATCACCTCCAGGAATGTCCCATGCTCCACTTTCTCCAGGGGACAGTGGTCTCACTTGGGGTCGGTTCTGTCGAAAACTGGGTAGAGCAACTTTATCAAGATCAATTGACAATAACTTTTGATGTTTCCAAAGGTTGCTAGAAGAAATTTAAAAGACAGAGGTGTTTGCCCACTTATTTGGTTAACACGAGGAGTTTTGCACAAATATATTGTAATATTGACAGCTGACACGTGTAAACTGCTCACTAAATTGGATCCAAACAATAATCCAGTTTATTCTTCAGGTCCTATGTCTTATAGGTCTCCACAGTTAGATCCAGACAGCACACTTAGATCAACTGTTATTTACTTACAAATCTATTTTTTGCATGCAGACTACCTAAAGTTACCTAAAACCCAGCAAACCAGGGCCTATGTGTTGACATGCTTCTCCAAGTGATGAACAAATGACACAGCAGAAGGCAGTTTGGTGAGCAGCCCAAGAAGCTGCTTTAGAAAATTACTGCAAAGGCAGGCAGTGCCTAGGGGATTCAAGCAAGTTCCTTAACTGTAAGTTGGGATCACTCAGACAACACTGAATTGACTTTAAAGCTTTTTTAAAAACCCCACAGTTAGATAAATTATAGGGTAACTATCAAATATATTTTATCAGGGTGAACGATTCGCTGAATGTGCATTATTTCCTCTTTGCAAGCTGTTCTTTCCCTAGGAAAGGCGTTTCACTGTTCCTTTCAAAAGCAGATGAAACAGCTGACTTTTCAGCTCGACTCAAAAGTGAGAACTGGTATAGAGCCATATTAAAGATGTATAATCACCTGGGGGCAGTTTCATTCAAAGGCTGTGGTTTGGCCCAGGACAGGTGAGGACAGGCTGGAAGGGAACGGGGTTTAGGGTCTCCCAAGTGAGCCTCAAGCACCTTGGAGTATCGATGCAGATGGTTACCTGTGATTCACAGAAGAGAGACTGGATTACTAAGAGACTGCAGGGTCATAGTTCCAAATGTTCACATCCAGCTAAACACTGCTGCTGTAAAACCAGGAGAGCTTTACAGTAATGACCCACAACTAAATGTCGCAGATGGACTTAATCAAAGGGTACCTTACAAAGCAGAACTGTGCATGTAAAACCAGATATGGGGTGCTGGTAAGCCAGGTTTTGCTGGCCATCACGCTATACGAATCAAGCACTTTATAATATATGCTCCATAGCTAGTAATTTGAATGCTGCCTAGTAAAAGTAGGTATAGGAAAACTCTCCATCTCTAAGCAAAACATTTTCTCTAATCAAACCACAATTATGTATTACAACCCCCCAAACCTGTCAGCGCTCTCTTCCAGTAAAACACAACATTATAGAGCCCACATCCAGCTAACAACCTTGCTGGCATATAATTCCTGCGTCTGACATATACACCCCACCCTGAGCTCTGTCACTTGCTCAACACACAAGGCGCTCACCTTCCATGCGCTCGGGGAGAGAGTAACCTGCTCCCGAGGGTGGTCGCTGTCGGGTTTCGGAATGGCTGAGGCTTGGAGGCGTCACCCCGTAGGACGTGTACTGCAGCAGGGCATCCAGGAGCCAAAAGCAATCTGTGCGAGATACAGCCCCCCCAGATAATCAACTTTATGCTGCAGTTCAAATGGCTTTTCTTTCTGTTGTCTAGACATTTGGAAACACAGTCAGTTTTCTGCTCGCCTGCCTCTGAAGTCCTATTCCCTGCCTTCCAAAAGATGCAGGTTTCAAACCCATACTCCTCCAAGAGGAGGCAAACGCAAAATTAATCCGTTCAGGTTTAAAATACCTTATTTTCTGTGTTACATCACTGTTTCATGCTCTTTTGGGCAGTAACAGATACAATGACATAGTCTCAAATACGGGAATCACAGGTTGGGCAAAGCCAAGATCCCCACAAAAATTAAGAGGCTTTCAGTGTGGAAACACAGGAAGTTCAGAGCCTATGACATCATTTATGAGGCACAACAGGGACCCAACTAATTGTTTAGAAGAACAAAATAAATAATTTGCACAGAAAAATAAGAACACGGTGATGTTTTCAGATTGGGGATCACGATCCCAGCAGGGATGCAATTTTGTTAAATTATGACTAAACGAAGAGTCTTCCACCATCATGATTTGTGATTAAAGGACAAGTCTTCCACCATCGTGATTCTCCAAAATTTCCATGTCTGGAAACAGGATGCAACTTACCAGCTATTTTTACCATGCATTATTTTTCTGAGAACTTTTTCTCCCAAAGAACAGTTGGCTGGGAATGGGAATTAATCTTCATAATCCTGGGGTCCCTTAAACCCTCATCTTTGATTTTTTAAAGAGGTCAACTCCATTTTAGGGATTTATATCCACGAATGTTAGGAATTTTCCTCAGTTAAGGCCACTGGTGTCTCTGCAGGAGATACAGGCCCTGCTTCACAACTTAAAAGCAAACTTTAAAGGATTTTTTTAAAGCCTTTTCAGTTCTTCTTGTTCCACAGGCCACACTGAATTTAACAGCATGAAGGTGCCAAAAAGTATCATTTTTCTATCACTTAATTAAAAGCCACACATCTCTTACATTACGTGCTTTCAAAAACCTACAGTAGGCCTAGAAGGCCTCGAACGTGTCGGTGTTATTGCAAGTAACAGAACCTGCCCAAAGACAGAAAAAGAGAAACCAGAAAACATCAAAAGAAAAAGTTTAAGAAAGATAGAAATGAACTAATGATGGGGAGTTCCTTTAGGCAGCAAGTTCCTTTAAACTTGGATAAATTAGGCAAGGAATGGATTACATAATGCACATTGATGCTTGAAACATCAATGATAAAAAACGTATAAAAGTTGTAAATGTACTTTTAATCATAAAAGGAAAAATAGAGTTGAATATTGCATTCAGTGCAGATGCAGAAAAAGACCTCGGATACTGGATAATCTTCACCCTCTCAAGCTGCAGCTTTATGAGTCTACGCTTTACATGTCAAAGAGGCAGGAGAAATCCGATCGATTCCTTGAGAACTTCAAAAGCCAGATCAAAGTACTAGAAAAAGGTCTAATAAGGAACTACCACAGTGCACAGGAAGAGGAAACGACTTCCCTGAGAGTTAAAGAAACTGCACCCACAGAACAACTTTCATGCTTGCTACCCAGAGTTGCAAATGAAGTCTTTGAAAACCTAAACAGAAATGTCTATTTTCTGACAGATTTACAACACTTAATTTACAGGAAACTCAAAAGACACGAAAGTACTAACGTACAACTGAAACGTTTAGCACTACTTTAAAGCCCTACAGGATATGCTCCAAAGGGGACATGACACACTGATAAGCAAACACAAAACAATTCATTTTCCGCAGTGCTCTGCAGAGTTTGGACTGATTCCTGGTTAGGACTAGTCAGTGATTTCCTAGAAAACAGTTATTACTGTTGGGAGCTATAAATAACCCCTATAATAATAATAAAAAATAACTCAGCTGTCAGTTCAGACCAGAATTTTTCTGCTAACGCACCTTTCTGTCGATGGCTGTCATCCAAGCAGTTTGAGTCACCATACAGGACAATTCTGCCACCACCTTCAGAAGGAACTTGGTAAAGTCCCAAAATAGGGACATTTTCAATTATAGCGGTCTCCTGTTTTAAAACTTCAAGACCTAAGGAAAAGAGAAAATACACAACAGGCCATCAACATCAATAGATTTGCATGTCAACACATTCTCTAATGTAGGCTTAAAAATGCAGCTGCACTGCTCTCCAATATCACAAATGTCATTCATGTCAAGAATTTTTAGAAAGAAACACAATGGCATGAAAAAAGCAAAACTGCTCCAAGACTCTGATAATGAAATTTCCTGCTGATGTCAATTTTTTCCTTCTTCAGTGGAGATGGAGAAAAAGACCTCACGTACTGGCTTACCTTGAACAATCTTGAAAGGAAAATCCTAATTTTTCAGAAACAAATTTTAAATCAAAACAACCTCCTGTACAACTTCTTTTATGTCTTTTCATTTTCCTGTAAAGTTTTGCAGGATGCAGTATCTTAGGAATGGGCCATCACAGTGCATATTGCTCTTCAGCACCTCTTTTGCGGCTTGCTTGACTAATCCTACAGAAAAACCTTCTGTGGAACTAAATGAAGGAATTCAGCTGTTCCATGAAACACAGCATCTCTCTCTCTTTGCAGCTGCTGCAGGACCAGGACTTTGACTGAGCACATTTAAAGCAGCAGGTCTGGGGAAGCCCACCTTAAACTCTGCTTGGTTTGCAAATCTCTGCGATTCTGCAGTTACCTCGTTTCCCTTGCACTTCACTTGTTTTAACTTCCCATTTAGGAACAAAGCAAAGTATTGTTTAATAAGGATACACAGGCCAAAAAAAAGGAAATGAACACACACTTCCCTGTTGGTTTTATTTTTTTCTCTTAAATCCTTGGCAAATTTCACTCCTTACTTGCCCCAGTGGCTCTTTACACTAGCAAAGGGAATCATGCTTCATTACATTCAGTCCTGCCAAGGTTCAGGTATCTGCTTCTCAGCCTTTTGTGAAACACTTGCACCAATATTGTAAAGAGTGATTTTTGAAAGAGTGTCATTTAAAAGCTGGCCTCCAAAAGCACTATAAATTCACAAATAAACTGGCAGCTTAGAGGCATGCTTGCAGGATATCTGCAATCACAATTAAGATAATATGTGAACAGAAAGATTAAAACAGAAAGTATGCACTTCTATTTGCATGCTGGAACCCTCCCATACACACAGATCAAACGCACAATCTGGTAATAGTGCCAGTGATTTGGTCCTACAGAGCTCTTCCTAAAGGCTCATTTAAATAAATAAATAAATAAACAAACAAACCAACAACAACAAAAAACCAACAACAACAAAAAAAACACTTAAAAATGGTTTGCTACAGTTCTGCATCACCACCTCACAAATTACATGATATAAAACTTAGAAAGGACAGATAAACATGGAGAACAGATCTTTACTCAAGCCTGAGACCACAAGTACACTGCACACCTGGAAATGTTTCCCTTACGTCTGTCCATCAAGCAGCACTGCCTACCAAACTTTCCTTACCTATATTTTCCTTAACTATGTCCTTACACCATCATATCATTCACATTCAACAAGGACTAGATTAATTCTACATTTAGATATAGTTCAATATCATTTGAAATTTATAAGAAATACGGACAAGTAACACAATGAATTACAACACAATTCTTCCCCCTGCCAGAAGATGGAGATTTCACACACACATGTGCAGATGACTTTACATATAGCAACACAGCAATATACTGAATATAAAGACTTGTATTTTACTGTACTAAATAAAATGTATGAGATCACGTTATAGCTGTCTGCTAGTTATCCAGCTATAGGTTCTAGACAAATTGAAAAAATAGCTACCCTTTCAATGCATTTTTCTCTCTACATCTTTCACCATTTTAGAGCTTGTAAATTTGCTTGTGTGGTGACAAAGAAATTCTGTTTATAATACAGAAAAGAGAAGAAATTGCATACCTTGATCCTTAAAAGTCTGTGCAATTACAATGCCATCTTCTGGAAACTTTGCAATACTGCATCCTGATGCATAATTCACTGAAAAACATCACAAAATCAGTTTATAGACTAGAAGTAACACTTCTTCCCTTCCTACCTTAATTCAGTGAGCTGTGAAAGCCACTCAGAAAAACAACAACAATGAAAAAGCCCACACACATTCCTAGGAATATTTCTCTAATTTGGCATATTTTGACCTAGATCACAACATGATCCACACATTCACGGGCAAGGCATTTCTAAACGCAATTTCCGGAGGTTCAGCTTTACCTACTGCTTTCAAATCTCTCCATTAAGGAGACTGACATTATATCTTTTTTCCAATTGAAAAGTTTAATTGCCTAACTGTTACCCTAAAACCCAGATTTAAAATGTGTGAGAAATGTAATATTTCACATTAGCAGTCATTACTTATACTACAGAGAACCTGTCTTCTTCCATCAACGCAGGAGAGCGTTACAAAACCCTTGGAATATGTGTTCCAAAGCAACTGGTCAGAAAATAATGATTTGGAAATGAAGCATCAAAACATTTCTGCTTTCTGAAGTCTAAGCAGAAAGTTTGAATTTGAAACCAGTGAAACACACTCATTTCGGGCGATTTCAGAGGAACACTTCCAAAGACCACAGAACAGGAATTATGAAGCATCTCAGGATTTTGTGACATGTCTAGATTGGGGAAATCCAAAGAACACACTGAATTCCAATACTTACTTTCATGGTTTGCCATGGTAAAATCACCTTCGTACAGCCCATCACTAAAGGCCATATTCCAGACAGAAAGCAGATCGTTAAGGGCAGGTATGTTAGCACCTCCAGTATCGGGCATCCACCATTGTCTACAAAAATGAAAGCATAACAGAGTTTATTCATATATAGAAAGCTCCACGAGTCTGAATTGCAAAAGATCAGGTTATCTCTCTGCAGGCAGACTTTTTCAAAGCCACTTAAACAATGAGACGTTTCACGTGCCAGAAAGAAATCCCAAATTAAAAATTCTTTGTTTGGCAAGGGGGAAACAACAATGATCCTCTTAATTGCTTCTCATTTCTCTAACAGTAGCAAATACCGCTCACTCACAAAATGTGAAACAGACCTTTCTATCTTAACAGCAACACAAAATAGACCGATAATTAAAATTATAAGGTCCTATCTCAGTCCCTTCTCACCAACAGTGGTACTGATGTATTCTCCCTTTGCACAATATACTGGGATAATTTAATACTAGATGCACAGGCTGCCAATACCGCTGCAACCCACATTTTCTTTCCAGTCTCCTCCTCAAAGACAAAAAAGCACCAACTTTCTTCTCTAATCAGTCTCCAATTTCTTAGCTTCTTTTTATATCTTTTTCTAGACTTTAAAAGAAGTTTACATTGACAGAAGTGAGCCTTCCCATAACCACAATAAAATGGGTATTCTATGTTCATCCTGAGGTATCCCCTTTCTTAGGGTAGCATGACAAGTGTTGTAAGTACACATGTGAATACACGTGGATTTTTAACTATACAAAATGGCAATTTTATGACATTTTATTTCCCACAGAGCTTATAAAATTACCTTGTGTTTTCATCATAAAACTTGACTTTCCTCATCACTGATGTGTTGTACCAGTCACTAAACACTATAAGTGAAAGGCCGTTATCAACATCCCTTCTCAGCTTGGTGATCTCTTCGGGAAAATACTCCTCCTCGCTGTCCACCATCAATAAAGTCCCTGTGTTTAAAAGAAAAACCAGAGTTCTCCAAGCTGCAAATGCGATGCTATCACAACTCACCCAACCAATGCAGAAAGGCAACACAAACACATATTTTGCACAGTATCTTGTCTGCGTGACATGCACTGCAGCTCATCTAAAGTAGTCACTTTTTAAAATATAAGGAAATTCAGTTTACAAATATATGCAATCATTAGTTTGTCAGCACAGTATGCCTTTTGAATCTTACTTATGATTGGTGCTCATCTGGTGCCATGCACCATTCATGTCCACTAATGTCTGGAGTACATTTTCCAGTGTGGTTTAAATGCTCTCAGAACAGAGCCAAATTGGTACAAGATGACAGCCGGACTTGCTGCAAAAGCACACACTGTGATACAAGCTAAAATGCTAACGTAAATGCATCCTAAACTTTTTCACTGCTCAAGCTCTAAACAATTCTGCACTCACTGCTGCAGAATTATAGCTGAACAGACAACAGTTATTCTGAAATTTGCTTTGATGGACACTTTGAAAACTGTAGTTGCATTTTGGTAGATCTGGCTACAGCTGCACTGTTACACTCATAGAGCTCACCCCTAACCTCCACCTATTCTGGCAATCTGAAAGCCAAATTCTTCCAATTTCTGTTGCCAAGTTTCTCCATTCCCCTAAGGAGAAATGTGAGCTGTAGTTGACAGATCTGCGAGTACAAAGCAGATCTACAAAGCTGTTGCCCTCAGGATGAGCTAAGCAAAAAAACACCTGTTAAATCTGACTGTTAAATCTGTTAAATCTGATTATGCAAAAGTGAGATCAGTATTTGCCCCACAAGATACAAATCAGAGAGCACTGCAATCCATTTGTCCTCCCTCACTCCTCTTCACTGAGGAAATTCTGGAAGCTCAACAAATTGCTAAGCAAATCAGGCAGAGTGCAGGCCTGGCCTTACACCACCACCACAGCTCCTGCACAGGAAACACCTGGGAGCTGCTGCAGTAATCAGAGGAGGAGTGTAAGCAACGTTCTTTTCTTCTCTTAACCCAATATACACTGACCATTCTCTAAACTTCTTTTTTGGGGGGGATAGTATGCAGGAAAGAACTTGTTCAGCCTTTCTATCCAATTGCCCAATAGGAACAAGAAAATCAAAAGGAAAGAGACAAGTTCCTTAATGTTGCTCCTTCTCAATAGTAAATCTTGCAGATTCAGAAGAGAAACTAATTTTGTGCTCCCCTCCTTTTTCTTAAAACTAACATTTCTGTCTCATTGCATATCACTGACTTCAAAAAGTTGAGCTATGGTGAGCTATCTCACCACATGCTGAGCTACTTGCTGATGAACCAGGACAAACAGAAGATTACCTGTCGAGGGTCACTCTTGCGCCAAGTGCCAGAGCCCTCTCCACAAGCCAGAGCACACAACACCTCCACAGAAAGTGAGGTCAACTCCCTCTGCTGTTGTCTGTAGCAGGGCTTTATACCCATGCAGGTGGGCATGCGCTGAGGAGCAGCACTCATTGGCTACAGGCTCCCAGCTGATTGGTTCTCCTCCAGGTGTTCGGTTGCTAGGCGTCGGTCCAGTTCCCCACAAACTCCACTTTCCTATATATTCTTACTAAGGCCCCAACATCTCCCCCTCTTTTTTCCAAAAAACAAAAATTAGCAATAAACATTGCAGCATTTACAAAAAACAAATTAACATAGCTGTAAACCTCAGCATTTTCCCCTCTTTTTACAAAAAACAAAAATTGGCAATATCATGCATCAAATATTACAAATAAAAACAAAGTAACATAGTTGCAAGCATAAATATAATCATTCCGGTCACGCTTTTATGTTAGTGTTTCATTTTTAAATTCCCAAGACAAAGAAAAATGGTCCCAAAGGAATACACAATTTCATTTTGCTTACAACCACAGAAATTCTTCTTGGAAAGGTAATTGTGCTCTTCATTTCAGCAACAGGAGAAGGAAAAATCTTGCCCTTTGGAGCTGGGGAGGATGGGGGTCCAAGTTAGTATGGTCAGACTGGATATGCTATCATTTTTAGTTTTCAACCGCTGGAAAGTTCTTCCAGTCACGGAGTCTGCCGCTCTTTTCAGTTCCAGACCTTGAGGAAGCTGTCCCACGATCCTGTTGCCACTGCCATTCCATCATCAGTCACACCTAAGCAACTGACACAATTATCATGACCCGCAAGGACACCTGCTCTATCGGCTTTCAGTGTATCCCAGACATTGCAGTTGAAGTCATCATAACCAGCTAGGAGGAGACGTAGCTGTCCCAGATTATAAGCTTGCCATCCTGGGAGGCACTGACTAGAAGCCTGGAATCAGTCCCCCAGTGCATTGCTTAAATTTTTGCCAGGCGTCCCCGGAGTGTTCTTCTAGTACGCATTTGAATTCTCCCCATGGGGTCAATGTTGGCTGTGATCTGAGTCAAGGTGGCGTTAGCACATGCTTTCCTAGCATACCTGATTTGGTTTTTCAGTTGCTCGGCCTCCTGGCGTAACTGGTCAAGCTCACTCATTTTCCTGTGCTAGAGTTGCACTTCACTGCCACCTCTGAGAGGACCACAAATCTGCTCTTCCGTCTGCTGCTCATTACTCTGCCCGGTTCATCCGCCCGCCCTGGCCTGCTCCCGGCGACACTGCAGCTTGGGGGGGCAGGAGAAGGAGAAGAGGGTGGCAGTTGCGGGGGGGGGGGGGGGGTCGGTCGCTGGCTCTTCTAATATGTGCACGTCAGTCTCTAATCACTGTGGATTTTGCCACAGAGAGGTTGACTCCTGTGCTTCCGCAGGTTGCGGCGGAGAGTTCACAGAGGCAGCCATTGTCTGGGGATACTTGTTTGCCGCGTCCCTCACAACGCGGCGACTCCCGTTTCCCTGTATCGGCGTGCCGTTTTTGCGGAACCGTGATCGGCACTCCGCTGCCTTATGCCCGAACCTTTGACATCTCGTACAGGTCCCATTAAATCCTCTCGGGGCCATATCCTCCATCCTGAATCTGTTGGGACACTTCCTCCTCATGTGTCCTAATCGACCACATAGGAAACATGTCCCATGAAATCTCTTGTCTTCCTTTCTAGACATTCTTTCTCCTTTAATTGCTGCGGCCAAAGCCGCACTATGTATTTTTGCTTTTTGTTCTTCCTCCATCAATGGCGCTCGGGCACAGGTCTCTATCATTTGGACAATTGAAGCTCCTGGTGGCAAAGTAGCTAACAGTTGCTTGCAAGTTTGGTTTGCGTTCTGAACTGCTAGATCCTTTGCCAATATTGCTTTCATTTCCGCAGGCACATTAGGTGCCATATCCAAGGCTTCCTTCAGTCGATCAACAAAGTTAAAAAAGGACTCATTCGGTTTTTGTGTTATTTTGGTGTATGGCAACTGTGGCGTTCCTATTTGTGGTAGTGCAAGAAAAGTGGCTAGCGCTGCATTTTTCGATTGCTGTAGTATCCTGGGGTGGAGCGCTGCCTGGGCCTCGGTTGCCCGGTAACGCCCATTGCCCATTAGTTGATCAAGGGTGGCGACCCTTAATGGATCGTCCATACTGCGATTTAGATTCTCCAATTGTTTTTCCTCTAATCTTTCCTGCCATTTTGCTAACCAAAGCATGTAAGCGGTAGAGGAAAGCAGGAGCTCCATTATCGCTCTGCTATCCGCAGGTACCATATGGGAATATTTAAACAGGGCGGAGACCTGATTTCTCACCAACTTATTGTCGTGCCCATACTGCATTACTGTTTTTTGTATGCCTTGAACAAATTTCCAATCGAGAGGTTCCCACCTGGGGCCCTGGGCTCCCGTTACTACAGGAGCTGCTAGTGGTGTTAATACAAATTCTCCTTGTAACTGAGCATTCTCTATGAGCCCTTTATACCGTGCTCCCGCATTAAATGTTGGATTAACAGGTGGCATTTCCTCATCATTACTTCCACCTGCAGTGGAAGTGGCTGGGAGCTCCGGCAACAATCCTTCTTCAGCTGGGTCACTTGCTCCAGCTGCTTTCTTTTGAATCTTAGGAGCATCTTTTCGTGCCTCCCACTGCTCCAATTGTTTCTCTACATTTTCCAACCCTTCGACTATAGCCCTATGGGCAGCCTTATATGCTGCCTTCACATCTCTGGCCTTGGACCCACCGTCTAGTCGCCGCATTTGTTCTAATAATTCTGTCATTTTCTCTGCCTGTCCCCGAAGTTCTTGCCGCATTTTTTGAACCACGGCATTATCATCGTCCGATCCATCTGGGATCGGTACTTTAACTGGGTCCACTTCCATTTCGGGCGCTGTGGGGGTTGGTCGCTTTTCCCCCTCCCATTCGGGCGCTGTGGGAGGTGGTCGCTTTTCCCATTCAGGTGCTGTGGGGGGTGGTCGCTCCTCCCCCTCCCACGGGGGGAGATACTCATCCACTCCCCCCCATACTTCTTGTTCGGCCAAAGTTACCGGACATGCCTGTTTAGGTGAGGTTACCTTTCTCTTATTATCTATTTTCTTACACTGAATTGGCTCAGTATTGTTAGTACATGCAGAACTTTCAGACCCGTTTTCCTTTTCTTCTCCATGGAGCGCTTCCCAAAACGCAATAGCAACTAACCGCTCAAACATAGGCCATATTAGACGAAATGTCTTTGTGAGGCGCCACGCTTCCTCCGAGCCTAATTGTACACCGTTCCATAGTTCTCTTCCTACTCGCTCCCATGATTCAAATTTATATGCTTGGGAAGCTTCTTCTATGATTTTTTTCTTCTTACAAAATAGCAATAAATCAGTTAACTCGGTTTTCGAGACCTCAATCTTAGTTTTTTGAGCAAGCCTTACGAAGCGTTCAACAGTATCATGTTCCATTGCTGTTGCAGCAACTTCCACTCTAGATGCGCCAATTCCCATTCTGACTCACCAGGCCGTGGTCACAATCCGCTTTTCTCCAGTAAGATCCCTCGCGTTCTCGCACGATCACGTCGGGGTCACCAGATGTCGAGGGTCACTCTTGCGCCAAGTGCCAGAGCCCTCTCCACAAGCCAGAGCACACAACACCTCCACAGAAAGTGAGGTCAACTCCCTCTGCTGTTGTCTGTAGCAGGGCTTTATACCCATGCAGGTGGGCATGCGCTGAGGAGCAGCACTCATTGGCTACAGGCTCCCAGCTGATTGGTTCTCCTCCAGGTGTTCGGTTGCTAGGCGTCGGTCCAGTTCCCCACAAACTCCACTTTCCTATATATTCTTACTAAGGCCCCAACAATTACCACTGACAGCATTTCCAGAACCAGGAGATTATCACGAGAATTCACCCTTATGTTACAGGCCTGAAAAACATCCCTATCCAAAAGAAAAGTGAGTCTTGCCCACTTGCTCACCAAGTAAATTCACACTTACCATACTGGCTCGCATCAAAACATGTGAACGGTGAACCAAGAACCTCAACAAAGTATCCCATGCTTCTCAGGTGCTGGTACATGTCCCTGAAGTTTGTGTGGATATGGTCACCATTCCTTAAGAAAATAAAAAATGTTGAAGACATCTAAATCTGGCATGTATAAAACTGATTTAAATCCCCTAATACATTACTTGCTGGCTTTACTTGCTCGCTTTATTTTCTAGAAGTTCCATATTTTCAAATGGTAACTTACAGTTTTCCACTCACAATCCCCTCCGCAAGATTCTTCACTAATTATACTGGTTCTGAGCACCTACTTTAGTTTACAGAGAACTAAACCAGCAAAGTAAGAGGTTAAGCACATCTCTCATGCAGCACAAATCTATTCGTCTGCACCACATCATAGAGCCAGGATGCAATTCAACAAAAGTATCCCATATTCTTAACATACAATCAAGAAACACTGATTTAATAGAACTCGAGATAAATACCAATCTAATGGATCATTCTTCATCCTCAAGTTATCCCTGGGGAAGTATCCTGGTGGATAACGGAGATTGTGATACTGATCCCAAAGTACTCGCTTACTACGAGGTGGAGTAGGAATAATCTTCACTTTTATTGGAAGCTTCACCGTGGAAGTCTGCTCTGCACCATTCTTGGACTGAAGACAAAACAAACTACAGTGAAACCCTTTTTCCCCCACAAGAACACTCTCCTTTTAACTATGGGTCATTACAGGCCAAGAAAACAAGGTAGGAAATCTTCCTTTTGTCACTACTACCAAATACGGAGACCAAGAGATGACTCTGGCTTAAGTCACCATAACTTTTTTCCCCCTGCACTCAACAGTTTATATCTATGTCCAGAATTTAAAAGTGTTTTAGAACTATGACTTGATTTAAGCACTCAAACCCTTAAAATGTTCTCCAATAAGCATAGTTCCAGAAGAAATAAAAATATTTAAATAAGCTCCATTTCAAAGCATGTTACTTAGAATAAATGAAGTCAGTCTCAGAGATAGATTTCTGAATTCCAAAGTGTATTCCATTCGCAAATTAATCCTGCTGTCAACTATGACACTCTCCATTTTCTTGACCCATATCTAATCTATACTTAAAATGACAGGACTATAACCACTTCCTAAGAAGATGCATTTGTATATCATTAAGCACACTTAATAAAAGCCAGAAAAATCAAAACAAACAGAACTTACATCATTTTCCGCAGGGGATGCTATCGTGATCATAACATGACCTTGAGCAATGCCTTCCCAAGATGCTGCTTTCTTTGCTACTGAGATAGAAATTGCTAAGTATCCAGACCAAGGCCACAGCACGGGGGAATAGGAGAAAGCCACTTCAATATTATCCCCATTTTGTGGGAGATAGGGCTGCCAGTCTGGCTGTGAAATGAAGAACGAGGAATGTTGGTAAAACAGTGTTTGCAATCACTGACTTTCGCATGTGTAGTCCTCGTCCTCCCTCCACAGAAACAACCCCCTAAACTTCTCTGAAGATTATGCCAAATTGCAAAAAGATACCAAAGTTTAAAAGCAAGGTGTTGCACCAGTAAAACAACTTAGTCATGACAGCCTTAATAATCTGGGCTATAGCTTCTCAGCACAGAGCTCTCCAAGAAGGTGACTGAACAGCATATTGTTGAAACGGGCCTAGTTTATTATTCTGGGGTCCTGTGGAAACATTTATTGGAAGAAACATTAAGTTCTTTTCAGGAACGAAAAGAACTGTTGCTGATCCAGACTCATATAGATTGTGCCCATTGTGCCTGAGCATTACTCTCAGCTCATGATGTTGGCAAACAGTTTCAAGAGTTTTCAGAGCAAGCTTAAATCTATAAAAGATCTTAGAAGTCACACAACCAGGTTGAATTGCAGATTATTTCGTGGGCCAGAGTAGGTACCTTATTAAACTTGTATTTATTTAACTTGCCATTTAATTTTTGTTGTATTAGTTTCCATATGTTCTATGTAGAATGTTCTACAAAAATAACTAGAATCCTCCTAAGGCAACCAATGTGTTCCACAATACTGCAACAGGAACATATTTTCCTGCAGGCCTTGGTAAGTCAAGGCATTCAGGTCATTCTGACTCATGTAAAAGGCATGTTTTATAATGTCACAATCCCTGGGTGCCCATGTTCCAGACCAAACGAGAGGAGAAAGTCTAATCTTTGTTCCAGAAGACCTTAAATACGATCGGAAAAATACAAGAAGTCTCCGAGTGCTTTTTAATCAAAACTCTTACAAAGACAAAACAATACATGTACCTGAAACCAGTCAGCACATTGCTGGAGAAAACGTGAAGGAAGTTTACAACCATAAACCTTACTATTCCAAGTGTGTGTATCTTTCTCTCCCCAGCAAGAAAGCATCGCTGTTGTATTCAATTTATGGCTGATTTATGGTCTTTTCTGGGAAGCATTTAGCAACATTAGTAGTCGAGACTTGGAACAGAGTGTCTTACCTTGTCTACAATTCTCCCAGTGACTCCCATACCATTAAGGATAGTAACATTGACAATGGTTGGCATCCCTCCATAATATATAGGCTGAGAACAATAGGGCCACATGTAGGGACATTCCGTCAAGTCAATATAGCTTGGACTCAAACTGCAGCAGGGTGGAGAGGACAGGATGGGGAGATGTGTTTAAAAAAAAAAAAAAAAAAAAAAAAAAAAGCAAAGACAGTGAATAACACAAGTACATGACAACATAAATAGCTGATGTATGAAAAAGTTGCACATTAAATACGTTAGCCATGTTTACGCTATCAAGCTCTTAATTTGCTTCCCTAATCTGCACAAGAATCTTCTTTTCCCTGCCCATTTTTTAAATAAATTTGTTTGAAACAATTTATATATTTTCATATAGCAAAAGTATCTTCTCAGCCTAATAAGAACATTCTTATTCTGGTAAGCCTATTTACTTATCTACTTTTCCCTTTTGACCTGCATTATTCACAATATCCAAGAGTTTAAACTGAATCTAGAAGAGAAAGCAAACTTAGGTTTCAGAGGTTCTCCAAAACCTTATCCTGATCTAACTTGAGCATAAAATACCAGACCCTTTCATTGATTTTCCTGTCAAAATTCAAATTTCAGGATTACATAAGATCTCTGCAAGGTCTCTTCATTGCATAAAGACAGATTGCTCAACTAAGTTACACTCATATCACCTCCTGAGAAGAAATACTGCAGATAATAGCATATTAGTTATTAACTAAGGATTAAAATTAACCTGGCTTGTGGTTTATAGCTGTTGAGGATCTGATAAGCTCTCAGAAGATCCAGCTTGCCATGTCCTTGTTCAAACATGTTGACTCCAGGAAGTCTACGTGCTGATGCAATAAGGGCCTGCTTCATACTTGCTGGATTCACTGTTTCACGCTTCTGAACTGTGCTGAAGTGGGAAACATTAGATCACCTTAGGTGGCCTCTATTCTCATCTCTAGCTAGTCGTTTATTTACCATTCTGCCTCAAACAGTTTAATCCATCTGATTGATGAAAAATACAACCAAAAATTAGGCTGGTGTCAGCAACAACCACAGTTCATACTTGCTAAATATTACTTGATTTCTCACAGGAACAGCTAAGGACGAAAAGAGAAAGCGCCAACTTTTATGATACATTTCTCTCCTTACAATGTTTTCCATCACCAGCAATAGTTCTAATCTGAGTTATGTTTTGATATGCTAGACAAAATACTCTGAAAACCAAAGTCTTTGTAGCTGGAAATTTGCAGGACCACATACATCTTCTGGGATATCAGAAGGGATGATGATGACTTAGAATTTTGGCCCTAAATTTTTCAAGCAAAGATTTGTCCAATCCTTAAGCAGAAACAGTTACAAACTCAAAAGTAGGAGAAAGTCCTACTTTCTTTTAAGTTCATCAGTGCACAACAGAAGCCTTATCCAACTGGATAATAACCAAGAAAGCCCTAAATCCTACAAATTTACATATACTTGGAGAGTTATCTGCTGTAGGTGCCTACTTTCAGCAGCTACTCTTCTGCTATGGCACAAGTGACAAAATCGTAGCAACTTAAAATAATTAAAAATATATAAGAAAATATTGTAACACTGTCCTATTTATATTTATATACACACATATATATATGCAATTATTATTCCAAACAGGCCTCACATTTCGCCTAGGAGATTTAGAGTTAGTCAAATAAAGTAACATCTCAGGCAGAAGAATCCCTGATTTCATCCTTCAGTGTTTGTTTTCCTATACCTAAGTGCAATTTATATTTATTTGGTGCATTCCTTTAAGGGTCTCTTATGGTTCAACCTGCATCAATATATTTTTCTGAGATTCCTACTTAAGGCTTACCTTACTAACAATGTAACAGCACCTGCCACCACAGGAGATGCTACACTTGTCCCAGAAAGGGAACGGCATCCACCTTTCATACCAGAACCTCTCACTCCAGAGCCATAAGTAACAATATCAGGCTTCACTCTCCCGTAACCTCCAGGCAGCTCCTGTGAAAGAAGACATATGAATTACTACCCAAATAATTACTGAACATCAGTTACTTCATTTTGGCACCTAAATTAGCTGCCAGCTGAAGTAAAATGGTCAATTACATTAGCGGAGGTTCAGCACCAAGGAATATCGAATAGTAGTAAAGAATCGAACTGCTTATTAACACCTTATCTGCTCAGTATATCAATATACAAAAGGGCTGTCAGCTTCACTGCAGTTTGCTCTAATATCTATGCTACTTATGAAACCACTGACAAAATGACAACCGAGCTGTCAAATGGCTAATGAATGAGATGCAGCACGACACAAAAGGCAGAAAAAAAAAAAAACCCACTGTAGTAGTGCACTTAAGTAAGATCACAAGGCAATCTCCTCTGAGCAGTACCAGTTGTACAGGTGACTGCAAACTGAAAGGAGGGTAGGTAAGGACAATACTACATGTAGCATCTGGATGCTCGCACTAAAGACAGGATAAAAACAGGCCTGCATTTTTAGGGAGATTTGTCCACACTGGAAAGCCCTCACCATGATTCAAAGGTAATGGGCATTTTCACAGACATGAAAAAGAATTCAGAAACTGTTGAGAAATCCCAGAAATAACATTTAAGTTTCTTGTTTCAAAACTTGACATCTTTGATGGAGCCTGCTATCGCATATTAATACATTCGATGCATATTAATGCACAAGATTACCAAAAAATCCCCAACCATCAAAATTATTCTCTTTCCAAAGCCCTTATTTTGTGGGCAAATGTGGCTGGCCATAGTCAAAGCCTCTTACCCAAGTGGTCATTCCCCTAGATGAAAAACGAGCTATATTATCTTCAAAGTCAATGCCACCTACTCCAATCACATCCATCTGGTCAGCAGGGTTATTGAGAGTCCTAAAAGAAGTTGGGAAATAAGACAGGAAGCAAAAATGACCACAATTCTAATGCTATGCAGATAACGGACATGCCACCATTGGATTTTTGTTAGACACTCTAACGCCCACAGAAATAATTATTGCTACTATCCTATATATTCTATTGGTGAAAGCAGCTTTTCGAGCAATAAATTCCACTGCCAAAACACAGATCTTCAAAACACAACCAAATTTTTTAAGGTATTCATTTTAGAAATGTGCCATCCAGGCAAGATGCTTCTGTAATCCTTAAACCTGAGATCTGTACCCAGAGAGATCTGCTTCTCCTAGCAGTTGGAAATGCAGCTGTTCTTCTTCAACGGACTTTCCATTATCTGAATGAAATATATTCAGTTGAGTATTTCATAAATATATTAGTGAGGCAAAGGGTAAAGACAATGGAGGAGGGAGTCTAACTTGGGCCTCTTTCAAAAGACAGACTACCTGTCATGGATTACAGCCAGAGGAGGAAGGAAAACTTCCAGGACAGAGTTGCTTCCAAAATAAATATAACATATTTGCCTTTCTGTAAAATAATCCCCGAAACTTACCCATACAAAGGTCCATCGTTGCCAATAGCAGAAACCATGATCACATTGTTAGCCGTCAGTTCCCATACCTACCAAAAATAAAAAAGAATCATTTACAATAAGACTCCACAATCAAAAAAGAGTTTTCTGAACAAACGTGTACTCCATGGAGTCTGATGGCAGCAACTATTAATCCAACCCCTCTGTCTTACTGAAGATTATAAAGTACATCTCAATTCTATATTCTATGCTGAATATTAGGTGACCAGTAATCCTGTTGCAACAGTGGCTCTGCTGACTGTACATAACCAGATTACACTGAAGAGAAACTGCCTATAACAAAATGCTCTAGGCACCGAAACTCAAATTTCGCAATCTTCTCAAAGATTCTCCTGTGGTTCCTCTAGGAGTACTCTGGGAAGAGTGAAGTCCCTGTCAAACCAAATTTCAATATAATTTTGGTAAGAAAGGGAAATTTTTTATCCTCAAATTCCCTTACCTTTTTTCAGAGAAGATTTTGTCCCTTTTTAAATATAAATTAATTCACTTTGGGCTTCTGAAGGACAGATCAACAGTTCGAGGGACCATGACATTTACAAAGATAAAAACATAATTCCATCTTATCCTGAAACAAATTCGTAATTATATGGCCATATCAACTACTTGTACCTTTTTAACTAGTTATTCTTAAACAATTTGCTGTCAAAATTCACAATACATGTATTTTTACTATGAACTAGATAAACCGTGTAGAAATTTTAAATTAAGTAGAACCTGGGTATCAGCTAAACGACTTCTATTGTGGGCCCACTGAGTTACCTCTTTGTTTGGGAGCAGTACAAACAGCACTCTGTCAAGTTTGTTTATTAGAATACATTCCACTAACTAAAAACCTATCACCAGTACAGGGCTTCTCTCCCATAAAAAATATTCCTAAAAACTACATGTTTTTAGGACACCTGTACATGATTTCTCTCACACAAATGAAACCCCACAAAAGAACCAGAACTTGTCAGCAGCTGTGGCAAATAAGTTGTTCTTATATCCTTGACACAGCTGCATATCTGCCTCAAGAATATAACCACAGAAGCTTTAATTCTCTGTACTAACCTTGTCAACAAAAGGATGATCCATGAAGTCTGGTCCACCAATACTTAGATTCAATACATCTATTTTCTTTAAAATTGCATAATTAAAAGCATCCAGAAACCAAGATGTATAGGAGACCTGCATAAGAAAAGGGGAAACAAAAGCTGTCATTTAAAAGCCGGGGACTCCATGATGATACAGACCTCAGAGACAGAAGAAACACCACAGAAAAAGCACAAAACCAACAATTATTTCCAACGTTTCTAATGCTCGATATATCGAAATAACAGCTGCACCTCTATATTGATCAGACTTTTACACATTATTTCTGAAGAATATACTGGACTGGGAAACTCCAGGACATTGTACAATAATTAACTGTCTTCTCTCTTTCAAATACAAAGGTGTATTGTTCTCACTTATCAAACACCATGTCAAAATGTACACTCACAAAGAAAAGGATTAATCTGTATTAAGTGACTGTATTGACTCTATTAAACTGTATTGATCTAGACAGGCAGAATTTAAAACACTTTTAAAATAGCCACCTGATTATTGGTGAACACTCTGAAAATGTGCAGTTCTGCATTTGGAGCAAATCCCTGGCATTCTCGCATGCTGGCTATTACACCTGCTACAAAAGTTCCATGGCCTAAACCTGTCACAAGCAGAGAGAGATAACAAAATAAGACATTATAATTCAAAACATTTCATTGTTAATGATTTAATGCAATAAAAACACATCTAACATAACATACATTCTCATTCTTTATAGTCTGTTCAGTCCTACAGGTGAGGCGAAGAGCCATATTAAGCAATAATTAAAGAGCAAATGCAAGTCACAAGCCCAAATGTATTTTTATGTAAACTCCTCACAAGCTTTGTTATCCTGACCATAACTAAAGAGTAAAAAATAGGACCAGAAAACACTTTTTCCTTCATCTATATAGAAAAGAAAAAAGTTAAGCCTTTGCTTTACAAGATTAGCCACAATATATTTACGTGCTCAAAATCTGTCTATGTAGTAGAAAGCGATACCAAAAACAGGCAGTGTAATGCAATAAATTCTAGATGATAAAAGTATGCAAGTGCATTGAGCAAGATACACATACACACTGAACCTGTAAATGCATTAAATGTCAAATGACTCACTGACCTGGACTGTATTAAGTTAATAATCTGTAAAAGTATAAAGTCAAAGCAAATCAGGATCAACACAAGAAAGAGGAACACAGAGTGTAGAAAATGAAAAGTTCTGTGGGCATACACCTGCCTAGCATTTGTTGATGAAAATTATGTAAATTAGAGATAAACTTCCAGAAAGCCACCAAAACTCGCTAGCTACTGGACTTCACAATAAAGCAAAATATTCTCTCTCATATTTATGAAAATACAAATGAACTGTGTAAGAGCAGAATACAAAAAGGAATGGTAAAGAAACGACTACCACCTCTCACCTCTTGCTACTTTCATACTGCATTTATGGCTGCATGTTTTCTTGTCCTGACACTATTCAAAAGGTGATGAAACACCACACCTGATTCAAAAGGGATTCACTCCACACCTTCTTGGAGCCTTAATATTATTTGCTGATTGTCATAGGAATACAAAGCACTCAGAATGGTGCAAAATTAGGATTAAAATCTCCAGATATACAGCTTCAACGCCTGTTAACAGATGTGCTACCACAGTAGCAGCAACTTTACAATGCAAAAAAAGCACTCACACCAGTTCCAGGAACAATGTAATCAACACTACACAGTAACCTACCGTCATCCAAGGTTCTCTCATTAGTCCAGTTTGTTCTCTCCTTTACATTTTTGAAATGTGGATGTTTTTCACTTAGTCCAGTGTCAAAAACTGCTACTCTCACCCCAGCACCTGTAATAGAAAAGTATTAGTTTTTCTCTTTCAGCTTCATTGCAAATTTATTCTGCCATAATAATGAAATTTTTTATGCATAATGCACTAGACAGTCCACAAATCCATATATTCTAGATCTTTAACATACTCCACTGCAAAAACTCAGCCATGGAGTATAAATAAGATTTATTTTGCCTAAATCCAATGTACACACACAGGCACAAAGGTGCTCTGTAAGAATACAAAGCATCTCTAAACAAAGTAATTCTCATCCTTCCTGGAGATGTCACTCAGTATAAGATCAATACCGACAAAGACAGTTCACACATCCTTATATTGCATTTGTTTTCCAAAAGGTAACTGTTCCAAGGCAACATACCTGTGTAACCCATTTGCCAGAGGACATCTGCCTGCAAGGTTTGAGCTACCTGGCGTGGTATAGCTCTCAGCAATCGCCTGCTTGAATGTCGACCCGTTGCATGCCAGAAACCAGAACCTAAAGAAAGACTTGCTCTTCTCAAGGGACGAGATGACTGCCATTTCTGAGTCCATCTGGTCTCATTGCAGTGCACTGTAGGATCAGCTGTGTATAATCAGAATACAGAAAACAGCACGAGGAAATGAAGAAAAACAGGATTTTATCATTATGCAAATATACAGATCATCCTGCTACCTTAAAGCAAAAATTTTAGACAAGCAAGCACCCACTACCTCCAGAAATACTGATATCAGGAAAAAAAATCAGTGAAAAAAAAACAATTTTATGTGCTAAGGGATATAGTAGCCCATAGTGTCTGGCAAGCAACTGCTGCTGCTTTCCTAAACAAACAGAAAAAAGAGTAGATTTCTATGAGTTAAAGAAAACTCACAAGGCACTGCTGCCTTCTCATTTATGTAAGGCTGAGTGTCTTAATATTCAACATATTTTTCCAGAATGGATCTGATGCAACCACAGAGAAAATTACTTACACTCTGAATATTTGAGAGATCGGAAGACCTTCCGCTGAGGTGTTACTCGCTTGATGTTTGGATGATCTTCCAGGGTCAGTACTCCATCTTTCTGTTTCTCATTGATTTGAATCACCTCAAAATCACTAGGATAGTCACTGGCTGGGTTGTTGCGAGGTATGATCCTCCAGTTCTCAATATCACTGCTTTTTAGTGCACTTGAAATAAATTTACTTCTAGCTTTAGCTGTGAAGTATCCATTAAAAGCCACAATGTACTCTGTAAGAAGAACACAACTCTTCAGAACTGATCCTTGAACAGCTTCCTAATGTATTCCCATCAAAAGGATCTGAATACTTCTATCTTCCAAACGAAAATATTTAATAAAGGAACTAACGTAACCTGGGTTTACTAATTTTGCCAGTTTGGAGGAAAAGCTCTAAGGACATGAATTTTAAAACACAGTATCATGCCTGTAAAAAAAGCTCAGTCTTGTAATATCAAAACTTAGGCTTGAACAGTATTTGGATAAAAACAAACAGCTGTTTCTATGCATTTTTCCAATTTATTTCTGCACTAAGTTTCTTTTTGGATCATGAAACACCCAAACCATGGTAAAGACCTTTGAACAGATGGAAGAATTGTAAACAACCTGAAAAGGTAAAACAACAAAGTGTGCAGAGCACAGTGAAAGAGAGAACCAAATTACAGTTACATCCAACCATACAGACAACTGTCTTCAATATATATGGTATATATTTAATATATACAGACAACTGTCTTCAATTAGCAACAGCAAATTTTTGACACTATCTACGACACAGAGAACTCAGCTGGCCCCAACAGTCCTTTATCTGGATAAATAACTTGTGGGTAGATCTCATCCCCAGCACACACCACATTCACCCCAATGAGCTTTTGGTTAACTATGCACAAAAACACGGTCACTGATTTTCTGCCTGTAGGCAGAAGGAAAACTATGATTACTTGAGAAAAAAAAAAAAAAGATGCAGAGTTAAGGCATAAACTGAGGACAACTAAGATGCTGACTTCTAAGACCGAGTCAGATAAGCTAGGATACAACGTGAACCTAAGGTTTGAACTGTTAGCACAGAAATAGATATAAAAAGCCTCCGCACACCTTTCCAGAACCTCTTGTTTTTTTAAGAGTTATATAACAAACTATATGAACCTACCGTTCACCTTTCTACCACATCCCTTTGGCATTCATATATTAACCCATCTGAAGCTATTTCTGTCTGTTAATCACTTCAGCATCCTCCTTATTCCCCCCATCTTTCCTTTCTTGTTCTGAGAATCCTGGCTCCAGTTAAACTGAGAAATTTGGGGAGGAAATCTATTTGAATACAGAGAATTAGCAGAGGATTCTCTGGCTATAGACTCTTCAAATATTACATTCACACAAACACCACAGATGAGTAACATGCACTTGAACTTCATATGTATTTTTATCAATTCTTTATTACCATGCTCCACGACTGTCGAAGTGAATTCCACTTTCAAGGTAAGGCGAGAACATCCAGGACATATGTGAGCCTCATGAGAGGAATTTCCTAGTCTGGTACCAAGGTGTTTTTTGCCACAGAGTAAAATTACAACCAGAACAAACCAGATGTTTGCAAACCTCATGGTCATAGAAGAAAATGGCTTCATTTCAAAAATTCCATATATTCAAATCACTCGTTTCTTCTTTGTAAATTAGTTCATTTTTGTTTCAGCAAAGGTTGCTTCCACTGTGCTGTTCAACTGTATATTCTTAAAGCTGTGTCCAAAATAAGTAGAGATTTCATGGTCTTTTGAGGTAAAGCCTAATAAACAGGCTCATTTCTTTCTACGCTTTTTCTCCATTTTGCGTTAAAGGATTCGTCACTCAGGATGCAGTAACTGAGTCCTGTACTCCATTTCTGCTGGAAAAGTTAACCCACCAGAAGACTTAGCAAAGTTGTTCGCAAGCTAACCTGTAAGGCAAGGCAGTAAATAAAATGATCAGATTCATGCTTCTGTAGATGCATAACCTGAAAAACAACAAAAAGTATGTTCTGCAGCTACAATCAGAAAAAAAACAGAAGTTGCTCATGTTTCATTTTGTAATTTTTCAAGAATGCTCTTAAGTCTCTTCCTTGTTTGCGCAAGAGCACTCGTGTATTGGGGTGCTGATAGAACAGACAACTGTGACAAACTCTCTGACCCTTGGTGCAAGGGGAGAAAACAAAAACACATTCAAGGTCCAATGCAAACAAAAAATAAAGAGCAAAAAAAAAATTAGCATGACAAAAATGTCTACATTCACTTGAAAATGATTTTTTAAAAGCAGAACCATGTTGAAAAATACTACTACTGCTGTAAGCAATTTTACACAAGGGGAATTAGGTTCTAACTCTACTCCAGGCACTAGCAAAAATACTACCAGAAATATTACATGGAGGAAACTTTCAGTTCCTGTGTTTGAAGAGGAAGATCAGAATGAAAAATTCTTTCAAAATGTCTTGAGGTGAAACATGGGTTACCAGTATGTGGATCCCTGAGAAAAAACGTCTTGAGGTGGAACATGGGTTACCAGTATGTGGATCCCTGAGAAAACAAGGGCATGGCTTACAAAAGCTATAATATGAAGTTTAAAAAATGCGCTGCTGTTTTCCACAGAGAGGAAGCCTTCATCCCTTGCCCTGAAGCAGCAGAAGGATTCAATAAAAGTTTCTATGCTAGTGTTTTTGAAACCCCAAAAACTAAATGGGCCATTAAAAGACAAGGGAAGAAGAACATTTTTCTCTGGGTGCTGTGGCAATTATAATAATATATTTATTATAATTAATATTATAAATAGTAAATGTTATAATTATAATTAATAATTATAATAATTATACATTTCTGCAGGGAGTAGAACAGCCAGCAAAAGTTGTATTAGGCACTTTACCCTATTTAAGGGGAATGCTGACCACACATCACACACACACACAAAATAAAATGAGGCTGTGTGTGCCAGCTGTCACCTCGCTTTTATTGAGGTTTATTTAGCTCTCTCAAGTGTTTCTTAGTGACAGCAAAGTAATTCTCCTTTCCTGGAGATTTCCAGCACCACGACAGAGCGCAAAGTGCTGGGAATTACAAAGTTTTCTCTTAGTTCTAAGCTGAACACGGCAACAACAGGTGGTCGAGCTCTTATCACCTCACAGACCGGGGTCTATTAAGGCAATAAAACTAAAAACACGCTAATACTGAAAGCAGATAACGATGACAGGGATTATAAAGTAAAAGGATACACGGTCCTGAAACCTGGCGGGTGCCAAGCACCGGGACAGCTTTATTCGGCTCCATCGAATAAACACACCGAGGTCCCGGCAGGCGCGACCCGGGGAAGGCCCCGAGCTGAGGGGCTGCGCGGGAGCCCCGAGCACGGCGATGCGCCTGCTGCGGAGCGGGCAGCTGTTGCGGAGTAGGCCGTTGCCTGCCTGCCCGCCGGGCCGGAGGGCTGAGCGCTCCCCTCCCCGCTCCCCCCCGCTCCGCCCGTCGCACTCACCGGGCCGCCGCCGCCGCCCCCAGGCCCGCCGCCGCGGCCGCCATTTTGTGCAGTGTTTACCGGCGCCGTCTCGCGAGAGCGCAGCGCGCGTGCGCACTGCGCCCCGCCGCTGCGCCCTCCCTGCGGCTCCGTGAGGGGCCGGGGCGTAACCCGCGCCGTTACCGGCGGAAAAAACAGCGAGGCGCAAAAAACCCGCACGCTAAAACACTGCCGTGCTACACTGCTAGCGAAACGGGCCCGCTGCCGCGACAGTACTGCCGCCAAGGACGCCCGGAGGGGAATTATCCTCAGAAAGGGGCGAACAGAGCTGGGTCGCTCTCAGAAAAGCGAGGCTCGAGGCTACGGGCTCCCTCACGAGAGCGCCGTGATCCCGAAGGCTGGGGACAGTTTCAGTCTATTCAGTCTAATCATCTAAATTTTTAATAGCTCCTGTTAAGATGCCAAGTGCTACCTCTCAGAATTTTATAAAAAGGTTGCATAGAAATAATTATATATTAAGGTACAAAACCCAATCCCATGAAAAATTTCTGGGGGGCAATGATACACGTGCAGAATTTAACATCACCAGGGCAACGTTCTTGTGGAGGAGCTACAGGAAAGCCACTTCACAATCACAAGTGCAGCGTTTAGGGAAAAAGCACACAGTTCCTCCCAGCTCTGGGTGCAGGGATTTTAATGAACAAGAGATAGAAATTTACTGACCTAACCCACCCTGTCGCTGTCATACAATACAGCGCCACAATGAATGGTGGAATAGCAGAAAGGGGAAGGATACTTCGATCCACAGAGCCATGGATAGCAGCTATACAGTTAGTGTGGAGGGTTTCAATACAGGAGGAGAACTAATGATTCCCTGATAAAATAGAAAAGGATGAAGAATAACTATTCACATAGTAATTACAAATATACAGAAGAGACCTAAATCTCTGACTTCCAGAGATTTAATCTGCAACTCATGCGTGGTATCAGATGATCACATGAATATATATAATATAAATAATATATTATTAGGTATATCTATACATAAAAGCATCAAAATCTTGAAGCACCAAGACTTTTAATAACTTTTTTATTCTCTTAGGAAAGACAATCGGTTTATTTAAACCAAAAGATTAAGTTATTTGTTATTTTTCTTCAGCTAATCTGTTTCTACAGTCTTTACTCAATGCTCCAGACATGTCTCAGATTGCTGAAGGAGTATTTAAAGCATGATCAAGAGCATTCATGCTTGGAATAAGGAAGCAAACAAATATATCTCCAAATTGCTTTACAGCTCTGTATGACTTTTTCAGTCATTTTAACAACTTTCTATACACCTGAATTTCGAGAAGTACCTTAAATTAACATCATTCGAAAAAGCAAAACAAGAACAACAAAATCAAAAAGACTAAACTTGTACATTTGAAGCATATGAACATTTACAGTCTAAAGACCAGAAAAGTTCACTAAGCTGTATGTTATAGAAACTTATCAGTTAACTGGGATTGCTCTTTTTAAGCAGCATGATTTTGGATCTCTCTGGGGCCCATTTTTGAAAGGCTTGGAGAAATCTTGAATCCTGTTGATTTAATTTGAAATCATTTAGCATGATGCAAGAGACATTCATGATCAGAATTACAACTCTACATGTTCTTGTCCAAATTCATTAAAGACAAGGTGTACCAAGATTTTCCTCAACAAGACCAGCTGTTTGTCCTAGATGAAAACAGTGGAACTATTTAATACAAATAAACAAGCAAAATGTAGTCTTCACTAAATTCAGAGTACTCTAAACAGTCTTGCAGCACTCAGATCACTTCTCATCTGGATATTCCTACTTCAGTTTGCTTGTTAAAGCTTCTTTGCGTACAATTCTGGCCAAAAACTTCGCGCCCCATGCCCAGATCCACTCGGGTAGGTGTTCACCCAGTGTGAACTGTGGAGACAGGCAGGGAGACGAGAAGAGAGAAAGAGGAAAGGGAAGATTAGTATTTTTTTGATTAAATCAAACAAATTACCACTAAAGCACCGAAACATGTATGAGATATAAACTAAGATTCAACAAAATGCATCTTCTCTTCAAAAATACACAATGAAATGCAGGCCTGATCAGCAACATTACCTCCCCCTCCCCCCCCCCCCAAAAAAGGTGTGCTTTTGAATAAAAACCCATTTGCTACTTTTGCTGTGGATTTCCAGTAGAAAGCAGATTCTCTCTCATCTTTAAAAACAGTATGCCCAAGCATAATTTACTAAAGTGAAATAAGTAAACATGGGGCAATGCTGTTAAGTCTTTTGCTATGTACTGTATTTTTTTTTCAAAATATTTCCACAGTTCCTGTCTTGACTTCTAAGAAAGTAAATCTCTTACTTCTACTGGCTAACACAAAAGATTCTAATGAATTATTTTACCTGCATTGCATGCTTCCAGTAACCAGTAGTCCTTTTGGACAGGCCAAGAGTAGAAACTGCTTGACTCGCATATTCTTCAGCAGAAGGAAAAAAGAAAGATCTTTTTGATCCAACACTACCGCGCGGTACCATTTTTGTAGCAACTACGAATGGAGTTAAACTCTGGATGAAGATCCCTTTTGAGGAATACTCGTAATGTAGTGCTCTACTGAAATAGTCCAAGTAGGCCTAGGGAAACAAAAGCAAAATAGCTGCCTCAGTTTTGTGCTTATAACAGTTAAGTCTCAGTGCAGAGTTTTTTCAAAACTACAGCAAAGTTTTGGCATATGCATGGGCATAGGCCAAATATATATATATATACACACACACATACACACATATATACACACACACACACACAGTATTTCTATTTGTTGACATTTGTTTGCAAGAACCTTGCAGTATTTCAGTAACTTACAGGAAAAGGTAATAACTTCCCTCTCTGATGTGCATTTATCAAAAAAACAAATCTGGCAATTTCTGGTTAAAAACACTATGGAAACATTAGTTTCACCCAAAACAAAGAACTTCTTTAGCTTGGGGACTATACAGAGGGTGCTCAAAGGCTAACTATGCCTACCACTGTCAAAAGGACAACAGGAAGTAAAATATGTTAAAGAACTGGACAAGTGAATTTCATGTTCAAATGGTCCTCTCCAGAAACCGGACTAGTTACTTGCTGGGACTACCTTGGGCAAAAACCAACAAGAATCAAAAGAAAGAAGCCCAAACCAACCACTTCAAACATTTTACACAACTAGCCCACAAGAAAGCTTAGAATGCCATAGTGCTTGTTGAGAGGCCATGCTTTAAGCCAGATTGCTGACCGAGGATTTAAATTAATGATGGTAAGAAAAAAATAGTAGGCTTTGGATTTTGTTTTATTTCATTCAGGCCACTTATCTGATGTGGTCTGAGTGCAGTTGTAGATGCACTTTGCGTAACCAAGAGAAAGATGCTCTGCAGAGAGAGCGGGAGTTCTTTTTAAGCCAGTTTCAACACTTAAAAAAAAAATCTTCAAGGAGTTATACTCTGGGGTAACACAGTTGCTGTTGCTTCAGGCAAAAGGAAGAGCTCACAAGAACCACAGGAGAAACAGGGCTGTTAGAAGGAACTTTGTATACAAGCCCAATTGCTTTTGAAGATTCAGCAGCAAATCGTCCAACGTGTCTGCATCCCCACACACATACAGGCTTCCAGCATCATCCAACTGTCCCAGCCTATTCACTACTGCCCCACTCTCCTCAGGAAGAATAATTATGGGAAAAAAGTCCTTTTCACTACTTCCCAAACATGGCTCAGGTAATGATTATTGCCTTTTGTCCCACTCAGTGTGCACCAATTGCCCCAATCTCACAGACAAAGCTGCCTTTTTGCAGCACTTACCACAGCAGTGGCTGAACCATAAGCGTAGCCCCTCTTGCTACCAAACACTAATCTGTAAGTATGTTGAGACATCTCTGCACAGCACAGATGGGGAATAGAGATAAGAAATTCCTGTTACTGTGATAAAGCAGTATGCTGACTGCATAATACACTGGCATTTGGTAAGTCCCTAGAAAAGTTTCAATTATTTTGATATTCCCATTGAACACGTTTTAGGGAAGAAAAAAAAAAATCCAGAAAACCCATAGCTCTACTCTTCAACATATACCATTAAACATCACACTCCAACTTACTTTAGAGGCTCCATACACTGTCAGCATTGGTGTTGGTTGGCAACAGGATGCAGAAGACACATTCACAATTGCCCCCTTTTTCTTCTCTAACATGCCTGGCAGCACAATATGGACCATCATGTTAGCAGAAGCAATATTAATATTCATCATGTCCCACAGCAAATCCTCTGTCATGTTGGTAAAGTAGTCCGGATAGGTATAAAACAATCCTACATTATTCACCAAAATTCCAATTTCTCTGTCCTTCAGGCCCTCCTTAATGGGGAGGTAAACCTCACGCCCCTTGCTGAAGTCAGCTACTATGAAATCTGTTTCCACTTTGTAGGTTTCAGCTATGCTTCGAGATACAGCCTCCAGCTTCTCCTTGCTGCGGCTGATTAAGATGATGTTGACACCTCGCCTGGCCAGCTCTTCAGCATATGCTTTCCCAATGCCATCTGTGCTACCTGGAATAGAAAATTGCAAAGATTAGAGCAAGCCTCGTCTTCTGTTTCTACAGTTCTTTTAATTACAGTTTTACTGCCTTCTCTGAAGCGGACACCACCCTGAACACACTGATCTTTAAACCTGAGGACAGCTGAGGACAACACTGAGGACAACACCGTCAGCAAGAACCTTCTGCAACGCCCTCTCGAGAGACTTAAACATTTCAATGACAACAGCAGAGCACTTACAGTAGAAGTTTAACAAACAAGAAGGATGTCAGAGATGCAAACTTAAACATTGCTCAGAATTCAGCACCCGCACAAATGCCATAGTGCTCCCAGGTGCATCTCTATGTACTTTTGCTGTGTATTCTTATGCTTGCCCATATGCGTTTTGGGTGTACCTTACAATTTTAGGGAAAAGCTGTAGCAGACAATCACTACAGTGAGCTTAACTGTCTTCTAGATGACAGTCGTTCAAATTAAATTGCGTTCATTCTGCAGCTGCAGCCTGAGTTAATACAAATCCCAGCTTGTGACATAAACTTACCCAGCAAAGTAAGATAATGACTTTTACAGAACTTCCAAATTCTGGTAAGAGGTTTCTTCATGCGTGATTGGTAGGGAAGAGAGATTAATAACCCATTTCAGGAGTCAGATTAACTCTTCCTTGAAGATACATGTTATGTAAACTTAAGTAAATATACTTGCTTGAGTCACTTACCAGTTACTACAGCCCACTTTCCATAGCGCTTGACAAGATCAATCTCGCCAACCACCTTTGGAAGGAAATGGAGCCGGAGGAGACTGTAGCTGTTCAAAGCAAAACTGATGAACTTCCTAGCCGTGTACCAAGCTCCAATGATCGCTAGGGCCTCGATGTAAAAATTGCAGGTACGGCCGATCTCCCTGTACAAGAGGGAGAAACGATCCACCGCAGCCATGGCAATCATAAGCCTAGACAGAAGAGGGGAGGGCATTTAGGGAGGCAATTACAACCTTCTTTCCAACCATATCAACTTGTCATATTACATGATTACAGAATAAATGACCTTGGAGATTCTACATATGTTACAATCCATCCAAAAATGTATAGTACCACCTCGATGGCAAAAAACAAACAAAGTAATCCAAGCTTAAGAAGGTTGCCTGGAATTATCTCCTACTATTATTTTTCTCGTCTCTTAGAAAAGGTGTATGTTTGACCCAAACATGCAGTGCTAAAATATATAAATAACTACCTCTTTCTCAAGGTTAAAATCATATGGATAAGAAGGCATGTGCAGTGATAAATTGTGCTGCAAGAAGAATGACTTAATTAAAAATAATAATTAAAGAATAAAAAGCTGCAAAAAGCTGGTTATGGCAAAATAATATGACACATTAGCACTTCAGGCAAAAAGCTTTGGCAGCAACGAGGTCTCACTAATTACTGGTTGTTAAATATCTTGACTACTTTACACTCTTTGTAAAGGAGGACAAATTATTCCTACCAAGATTGCAACTTTAAATCCTTCTGTTTCACCAGATCGTCTCTCTTTATATAGCCTCTATCTCTTTAGGCTTCAAATCAACTCTCTCCTAAGCTACTGAACAGCATTCCTGACAGCAGAGGAAAATAGTGTAATCTCTGTCATCATCTTCAAGGATTTAGCTATGTTGCTCAACTCCAATATTGTAAATAAAACAATTCAAGCCTAAGCAGAAAAGGGAAATGCAATAGTTGAATGTTAATTTTCCATAATTTATCTTATCTACAAAATAGGCTGGGGTAACCGGAGGGAGAGAGCTCAAAGTACAAGAAACAAGAGACTCTTTGAAGCACAGAAAGTAATGAGACAATAAAATCATAAAGATCAAAGTGTAATTTTAGTCCTTAGAGTCATTATAAACTGCTAATAATTTCTTAACTAGTGCTCTGCATCTGAAAATACTGTATACCCAAACTTTCAGGTCATCTATGATACCTTGACCAGGGGCCACTGCCACTGAAAGAACACACAAGATTAGTATAAATAAAACAGCCACATAGTGAAGAGGGCAAATGCAATCAGGGTGTGAAGCAGCACAGTAGAAATAACCAGCTCCACCATTTAACACTACAGTTGTGAAAACTTGCAGAATATCAACCACAGAACATCACTGTTCCTCCAAGTGTAGTAAGCATCCAAGTTTATTAGCTGAATTATCAGACTATTATCAAATAGAGACAAACCTCACAGAGCAATCATGTTCTCACGGCAGACAGGTGGCATTTTGCAAGCACAAATGAGGGCTCCACTGACACCCCACACCACCCACCCTGGCCTTTCCGGGCAGACTCAAACTCAAAACGGGATATGTGGACCCGCTTTGCTCCTCTACTCGCTGTACTTATCCCTGGGCCTTCAGCCCTGGGCACACAAGCAGCTTCCTCACACGTCCCTGCGTGGATAACAGGAGACCGTTGCGGGCGATACCCCCATGCAACCGGGATATCCTCTCCCCTTCCCACCTCTCTCCTTCCTTCTCCCACCCCACCCGCTTCCTGGCGCAGACACCTCCCCGCAGGGAGCTTCCCAACCCCGCAAACCGCGGGAATTTTACAACTAAAAACCAAACAAAACAAAACAAAAAAAAAAACACCCCCTCACAAGAAAAAGCTGTCGCCGCCGTCTCCCCTCGAGCAAACGCTCGGGAGACGACGCGCCGTTTCCCTCGGACGAGGCGTCACGGTCTCCCCGCGCTCCCCTCGGTCTCAACCCCGCCACCCGCACAACGGCTAACGCTCCCCGCGGTACCGAACCGGCCCGGAGCAGCCCCGGAACAGGACGGCGGAACCACCGTACCCGCAAGCCGTCCACGCCGCCGCCGCCACCAGCCGCGCCCGCGCCTCAGCGCCGCGAGAGCGGCCGCGGGGGCTTGTGGGCCGCGCGCGGCGTCGCCATGGCGACCGCGGCCGTTAGCGGCCGTTAGCGGCGCGTCTCCGCCCGCCGCGTTTTGCATCTCTCGCTGCCTGGGGTGGAGCAGAAGCGGCCCCGGCTCCCCTGCGGCCCGGCCCAGGTTTGCACCGCGCTGCGGGGCCGTAGCCATGCCCGGAGCACCCTGGCTCTGCCTTGTGGGACCGGGGACTTTCCTTTCGCTTAGCATGGGCTAAACCAAAATAACAGTAGGGGAGAGACATAAAAGCGCCACCGTCCTCTACCCCGATAGGAGAATAAAACTCCTCCTGGCAGCTCTCCTTCCTTCCAGTGCCAGCAGAATAGGGTGCCCCGTTGCCCAAGAGCAGCCTGTGATGGAGGCTGCAGCCTCTGCGTGCCTGTTTTGAAGGGAACAACTTGGTCTGCCCCATGGAGTTTATCACACTCCTTTCCATTAGGAGTGTGGTCACAGAAAAGGCTAAGTTTCCCTCTCTCCCACTTTATGGTCTTCATAATGGCTAGGCCCAGCCTCCTAGCTCCACTCAGGCTTCATAATTTACCAATACCAGTGTCTTCACCTGTGTTTACCTGTATACCTTGTATTTACCTGTACACCTTTAGGCATTCTGCCTGGAGGTCGGGCCGTGTGTCACATACTGACCCACGCTGGTCTAGATCACACAGCCTGCCATGCAGCCGCAGTGCGGAGCCCCTGATGGAGGCCTTGGAGAGGAGGCTCCCCTGCAAGGGGCATCAGGAGAGGCTCTGAATGGCACCAAAAATGAAGCTACCCAAACAGAAAATGTAGAGAGTCCTGGGGAAACAGGTAAGCTCTTCCAGCTGCCTAGCTAGGCAAATATTGTGAATATTTAACAATATATTTTTGTGTGCATATTCTGTAGTTTACCAATGTAAGAGCTGGAATTCAAATCTTTTTTTTTTCACTTTTTCTAAGTGTCAGAACTGCAGGTACAAGTAGAAGGTGCAGAGAAAGAATCTGAAGAGAAAATTATGGAAGATGTAATTAATCAAAAGCAGCCTGAAGACATTTTGAATGAGTATAGCACTGGAGACACCATAAGAGTGCAAAATGGTAAACTTGTAGAAGACAAGTCTAGTAGTAGTAGACTACAAACATCTGCAATTTTCAACATAATGCAGATAAGCCATTACATGCAAAATTAGCAATCATGAACCTCAAATTATCAGTATTTGAATGTGATGTATAAAAGGTGTCCAAATCTGCATGAACTTTGGTACCAGTACCTTATTGCCACTATATATTATAATAATCCTTCTTAAGATGAATGGATACTGCTCCTCAGAATTGACTTGCAGAACTAAACAAGAAATGCATTATTGCAGTATTTATATCTTATTTTACTAAGTTTACCTTAGAAAAAATTATCAGTTTCATTTCAATAAAAATGTCAGTAAAAATCTTGGTTAGAACACTTTTTTTTTTTTTTTTTTTTTTCTTGAAATGTATATTCAAGTGTCCGGAACACATCAACAGAATGAACAAAAACCAGATGGTGATCACAAATCAGTAACCAGCTCATTCAGTCAAAAGAAAGAAGAAAAGGATGGCTGTATAAGGTAATTTATTGGCTATTGATGTTTATTTAAATCCAGGCATCATTCCTCCTTCAAAAACCCAACTCTGGGTTTTGCTGTCCATTTCACTGCATTTCACTGGCATCTGCAGCTTCCAACCTCTATGGCCAACATCAACCACTGTAGGCAACTGGCCCAAATTCTTTCCCCTTGGAGCCTCTGCTATTTCATTCTGTAGGTTTTTGCTCACTGCCTCTTGCTGAGTCCCTCACCCCTGCACTGCACATCTGCAGCGCTCAGCTTCACTGATTAGTCTTTTCTGGCTTCTCACTTGCATAAATCCTCAAAGGGATGGAGCTGAATATTAAGCAGTTACCACTGAACAGGTGTTGTTTATGTTCCTCCTGTGGCATTCCCAACCTATCACAGTTCAGTATTTTGTATTTCTGCGTGATATTTCAGAGTCAGTGTTTCATTAAAATGTTAGGTTGATAGCTACTGATTTTCTAGACTGAGATCCTCATTCTGTGTGGGTGTTGCGTGGTCTCTGTGCCACCGAAGGTTCCGCATCAAAACAGCAAGAAATGGAGGGAACAATAGGAGAGGAAGGAACAAGAACCTACGAAAGGATCATTCTTCTGTTATCCAGGGAGATAAACTCTCTAATTCCATACCTACTTTCCAACTTGCTCCCCTCTCTATATATATATATGCGTAGGAAGAGCCTTGTAACACATTTTAAACATAGAAATGGAAACCATTCTAAGAAAATCTACAGCTTGCTTAGTTTGCATATAGTCTTGAAATCTGTAGATTTTCTCTTATATAAAAGAACCATTAATTATGTTGTATTGAACTCTGAATAAAAGAAGATTTCAGAGTGTGCACTGAGATACATTTTTAGTTTATTTCTGCTTCCCTTTATTATTTCAGAATGACAAAAAAGGTCCTGCGAGACATCTGTAAGCAGCAGAAATTGTACTTGACCCCATCCTTAAATGATACACTTTACTTGCATTATAAAGGTAAGATAGCCTCTGTGTCTTAAAATACCGATCTGGATCACGTTTGGAGGAAAATATGTGTTCTTCATTTTTAAATGTGTTTGTGTAAGTAATCTATTTTCCACCTTAGGAACTTTTTGGACAGTAAAAATAAATATGGTCAGGAAGAAGGCCATAAACACTAAATACAAATGAGATTCTGTGGTACTAACGAAGGATAAAACACTTGATAGAATGAATGTGGGTCATTGCCTTGTGGTTGGTGAGCAGTTTTCTGAAAGATACAATTAGCTTGTTCACTACAGCTTAAAAATGTTACAAATAAATAGGACATGTTAAACCTACTTTCTACATTTGGTCTTGGTTTTGCTATTTTCTCCACATGTTATTATTTATCATTTTAAAGAACCTACATGTTTCTCATGTGATGTTGCCATCAACTTGAACCCAAGCCTTCTCAGCAAGTGTACCAGCAACACTGGTTTAATGGAAATGACTCTTCCAAACACTGATGTTCAGCAAATGCAGTATTATCTAAAGACATTTTACATTTTTTCTCTGCAGGTTTTGACCGTCTGGAGAATCTTGAAGAATATACAGGATTGAAGTGCTTATGGCTGGAATGCAATGGCTTAGCAAAAATTGAGAATTTGGAAGCTTTGACAGAGTTGCGCTGTCTCTACTTGCAATTGAATTTAATTAATAGAATTGAAAACCTGGAAGCCTTACAAAAGCTGGATTCCCTCAATATTAGTAACAACTATATCAAGACCATTGAGAATCTCTGTAAGAATTGTTGATGCGACATTTAACGTAAAACACACCCATTTTCCTAACCTTTGACTGTTTTTAGTGGCAATAGTTTTCAGGGATTTTTTTAAAATACATGTTAAATTCTTGTACAGTATCTCATCCCAAAGACCACAAGGCTTCTCTTGAAGTCAAACCTATATACTTTCCACTTGGAACAGAGGAAAAAATGGAAAAGATGTAATAATTTCTCACACATGGATATCTCAAACAATTAAGTTTTTCCACGCTTCTTAATACTACCTCAGTACTTACCTGTGTTGCAGACATGCTGACAATCCAGTTTTTGCTATTTACAATTAGGATTGCCTTTGGCAGTTGCAGACATGATTACCAAATCTCTTACATCTATGAAAGGATTTATCCCATCTTCAGCAGAAAATAAAAAATAATTTCTGTATATAAGCAATAACTTGAAAAAGATACTCTTGCTTTTGTACAAACTCACTTGTTTGAAACTTGAGTTAAAATGCCCAACCATCCTAAAACAACCATTTTTCTAGTGGAGGTGAAAACGGCTTTGAAGGAATAGCCAATAAATATATATGGCAGATTCAACAAATGTATAGAAAACTCCCCACAATTCAGTATTAAACAGTGATGTTGAAAATACAGTTTTCTGCTTTCTGCAGAAAATCCTTTGTGAAGGATTGACTTTTACCTTCCCTTTAATTGTACTGTTCTTGTCTGACAGCTTGCCTGAAAGTCCTGCACACTCTGCAGATTGCACACAATAAATTACAAACAGTGGAAGACATACAGCACTTGCAAGAATGTCCAAGTATTTGTGTCCTCGATCTTTCCCACAACTACCTAGATGATCCAAATATTATATCTGTTTTGGAGGCCATGCCTAATTTGGTAAGCAGAGTGTAGCTGACGGTTTGTCATTTTTATGAGTCAACATCCTATTAAATGGTTTTACCAGTATCATCTGCTGGGTCTGCGACCCAAAACAAATTTTATTAAAATCGCTTCATCTGTGATTGTAGATGGATAGTTTATTTATTTGTTTTTGAAGTGATAGTGCATATCTAAATAGGTGGGGTTTATTTTTCCACTCAAAATGTTTCTTTTGCTTTTCTAGTGTGTGCTTAATCTCATGGGAAATCAAGTGATAAAGAAAATTGCTAATTATAGAAAAACACTTACTGTTCGACTAAAACAGCTAACATACCTGGATGACAGACCAGTTTTCCCAAAAGATAGGTAAGAAACAGAGACATCTTCTTTAGAGAGCAATAAAGCTCAAATGCAACAATCAATATTTTCAAAGGAAGACTAACCACTATAATTTATTGAGGGAAAGTGATTTTGAGTACACTAGTATTATACTACAGAGATCTGCATTCAACATAAGAAAAAACACATTTTTTTCAATAAAATTAATTATTGAACAAGTATTTTACATAAAGTCTGTATAGCAGAGACAAATTATAATCTCAGCTGAGACTGAACAGATGCCTGGGAAAGCAGAGCCAAGATCAGCACTTCTCATGGATCTGCTTTTGCAATTATTAGCATTTGCATATCTTTGCTTTGTTTCATTGTAATTACACGTGCAAGATAAATGTGGTCCAGTTGCTTAAGGGATTGTCAGTGCTGCCTTTCTTTTCTGTTGCAAGATTTCCAAATTTCTCTTTCATTATGAACGTGAGCTTTTAAACCTACTTACGGTGGTTTCTTTTGTTTTTCATTAGAGCCTGTGCAGAAGCCTGGGCGATTGGAGGGCTTGAAGCTGAGAAAGCAGAAAGGGAAAAATGGGAAACCAGAGAGAGGAAAAAAATCCAAGATAGTGTCAATGCTTTAGCAAGAATCAGGAGGAAGGCAGAGGAAAAGAAAAGACAAAAGTATATGGAAGAAAGAGATGCAAGTGCAAAGCATGAAAACAGAGCTGTAAAGGAGCCCCGAGGAGGTTGGTTGTTAGTATTTTGGGAGAAAGTTGTGTTTGTGCCTGCTTCAGTTTGAATATTTAAAACTAGTTAATAGTTCTCAAATGCTCGTAAGCAGGATGATGCAATTTTTTTAATATACTTAATTTTTTTTCTGAACTTGAAAAGCTTTTAAACAAACATCACCTTTCTCACTGACAAACAGACAAACAAACAAACAAAAAAACTAAACACTTTCTGTCTCAGCTTTTTAAGCCATTGTGTTTTACCTCAGAGCAACCAAACCTGATCACACAAGCCAAGAACCCAAATCTGTACGTGGTCAAGTACTAAAAGACTTACATCCCTGGGCAAGGCAATAACAGTCCCAACAGTCACTCAGAGAAGGAAACAGCCAGAGATACCACAGGAGCAGTATTTTCCCTAGATACAGCTTGGGCCTGGCCTGAGTATGAGCTCTAGGGAGACCCAGGGATAACTGCCTTGCCAGTTCACATCCAGGTACCTCTGCACTGCTACATTCACTCACAGGTAACAACTTGAGGCCATCCACAGCATTGATAATGCAGGCGGTATGAGGAAGACTTTTAAGGACCTCCTTCACTTATTGCCATTCCTCATGCCACAGATTCTCCTGTCACATTATTCAAGATGGCATAAATTCATGAACAAAAATAGTCCCCAGCCCAGCTTTCTGTAAGAGCATGTGTTTCAAGATCAGCAAGACAGAAGCCAAATAAGAAGGGGGTTACAGTGCAGAGGAGGATTCATTTGATAATTTTTGTGGTTTTACAGTCTCTGAAATGTAATTGAATAACAAGTAAAACTTGTTCTGTGAACTAGTAGCTTGCGTAAGGGAGAGAATAACTTCAGTAGACTTGTCACAGATTCATCAAAATGCTCAAGCATGTATTTAAGTGTAGACACTTGGGCATCTTCCCAAAGTGAACGGCTCAAAGGTAACTGTGGATACTGGACTACTTCAGTGCGTTTCTAGAGGAGGCTTTTCCTGGGGAATTCTTTATGACATGGAAAATCCTCAACGTGGCTGCAATTGATACATGAATGACTGTTCAAGCAGAGGCTTTCGATGTACATTTTAGGCCAAACCTTTAAGACTGAAATTACAGTCGCAGTGTCTAGAATGAAAACTGGCCAGTTAACTCAGTAATTTTAAATAACTTCTTCTGTAGGAGCATCTGCAAGTTCAGATGAGAGTGATGGAACTTCTAATGCATCAGAACTATCAGATGTATCAGAAGAAGCAGAAACTCAACAGAAGATTGAGCAATCTGTAAATGAAAGGTTTGATGCTTACGATGAAGCAGTAACGCTGCCCTCAGACACAGAAGATTACACAGATTTCCCCTCTGCATATATTCCTGCTAAAATTAAAGAGGATGCACTAGGATCAAATTCATACAACTGCTCAAACTTCAGCAGCAAGGCAAACGGTAATGTGCACAGTGAAGAATCAAACCAAGCAGAGGAAATACAGATGATGAGCTAAACTCTGTCTTAGCGTAGCTGCCTTAGTGGTTTTTGTGCTGTTAAAAATAGAATGCTTTTTGATGTTTATATATGAAATACATTATTAAATATATATATTAATGTATGCAGTATAAGATAGATATGATAGAAAGGAAAGCTCTGAATTTAGCTGTGAATTCTGTGACACTAATTAGGTCCATGGCAATTAGGTTCTGCAGTGCTTTCATGGCAACATGCAAAGTCATGTGTTCAGTTAGTTCTCTGTTCCAAGGAATTTCTTATTCTGTAGATTTGCCAGGAGGGAAGATGGTTCCTGAAGTGGATGACTGTGCTGAAAAAGAACAAATCAAACTGGGGACACCAGAGAAACTTCTTCTTGACGTATGTATTAGATTCAGATTTTGAGAAGTTTGTATTTGGATATGGCCAACTCCCAAATGCATTCTTGTAACATTCTTGCTGAATAGAAGAGCATAATCAGGTTTCTAAGACTGATGCTCTCAGAAAAGTAAATAACAAGAAAAAAATAGGAAGGTTGTAATGTTACTCATCCTCTCCAACACAGCATGCCAAAAGAAATTACCACTGCTTCCAAAGTTTATTTTGTGCTTTGATCTCCTGAAGTTGACTCTTTAGCTTTGGGATTTCTTTGAGGAAAAGTTAATAAGAGCCTTCATTTAAAGAATATAAGTCACAATAAAAAGAATCTAGTGGATAAATGTATCCTATTAGACAAAACTCAATCAAATATGTAATTAAGAATGTTAGCTACTGCACAAAATCATAGCTATCTAACATTGCAAATGTTAGTGATATTATATATCTAATTTTCAAAATCCAAATGTTAGGTATATTTCCAAAAGAGGCAGAATATGCATTATTCATATATATCATAAATGATTAACATTTTAAAAATGCTCTTCTATTATCTAATGTTTCTACCTGCTGATGCAAACATGTAAACACGTTTCACAGAAGACATACACAATATCACTGAAAAATACAACCCAACTGCCAAGGACTATTCAACATTTGCTAAACATGACACTACTACTAAACTGACCACATCAGATTACCATGCTAGTATCAACAGCAAACTTTTGAGCTTATGATTTCCCTGAGCACTTAATATATTCTTTGATCCCTTATATAGTTACTGTTTACCAAATTCTAACTGTGTTTTAGGAAGGTATTTTATGTCCTTTCTGTGTTCTCTCTAGGAAGATTTCCCATCCGGTTATACAAGGGCTCAACTCACTGCTTCAGTAGAGTGCTAATTACTGCACCCACCAAAGATAGTTTGGATCTTTTTAATTATAAGAATAATGAGAAAATTCGTGGGATCTCACAGCAATTATGGGAACATACAATACAGTTTTTATAGGCTATTCTTTCAGTGTCTAAAATAAAAGCACTAAATAAATAGCAGTACTGTAGGTACCCACAGTGTGACGATCTGAGAGATTCAGTGCCACTTTTTCTTGGTACCTTATGGCACATAGCAAGCTCCTTTGCACACTTCAGCATATGTGCATAAAGCACCTTTTACATGTAAGAAGTGTGAATATCCTATTTCAACAGAGAACAAAAACACAAAAAACAAATCACATACTAATACACATTGCAGTCTTCCATGCTACTCCTTTCTCCACTTGTTGTTTAATAATGAAAGGAGGTTTTGGCAAGAGCCTCCAGTACTTACGCTACTGCAGATTTTCCGGAGATACTTAGAATTGACATGTTGGGGAATGAGCGTGGAGACGCCGGTGGCAAGATGCTCCAGAAGAGCACTGTGCTCTTTATTCATATGCTGGGTTCTGTAACTTGTCTCGGTAGTGATATAAGGGAGAAGAGTGGAGGAGGATTTGTCATGCAGTTGTGACATTCCTCAGTCAAGCAGAAACAAGCCACAGGTACTTTCAGCTGTGGACTAACTGGAAGTTGTTCAACAGGAACTAGTGTTTATGCATATTCCTTGGCTATGCATGAATTATATTCTAAGTTTCTAAAACACAATAACTTTTAGTAAAAAGTTTGGGATGCAGGCACATGTTGACTGCAACAGGACTTAACAGCTATTTCACTTCTGCATTGACACCAAGTTCACCCATTTAGCATTGGCCTCCAAATCTTAATTTTTACATTTTTTTCATATTTTATATAGCTTTAGATGAATTCAAGACATGCTGCACTAGCCACAACCTTATAAAGAAACAGAAATTTAATTTGTTGATTTTAATTCTGTAACATTATTCACCCAGCAGCACAGTACAGTTTATACACAACTGATTTGATCTTCTTGATGCTGTTATGCCAGCAAACTTGCTACATAATTAGTAACCTCTAAAAATATCTTATTAAAGGAGATGCTTTTGCCAGTACTGTTCTACATTAGAGTATGTCAAAAATGTGTTTTTCTGGTTAGAGCTAAAGTTTCCCACTGATCTTGTGATTATCTTCAGGAATTGCCTGATTTAGAAGATATAGAAGTTCCAAACGCTCCAGAAGAGGAAATCTTTGTTCAAAAGGTAACATTCTCTTCAATTCCAGTGATGATGCTTCTTCAAAACTAGTGATGTCTTTCAAAATGAGGATAGCCTAAATTACGTAATGCTGTTTTGAGAAATGTGATCAGTTAATGTTATAAACTAAAACAGAGGTTTCAGCAGATCTTCTCTAGCCACTTTTAATCTTTTTCATATAATGCAATAGCATTGTAGAAAATAGGAGAATGAAAAACTAAAAGTAATGCAACAATCAAGTAAGATTAATTCCTATTAGCATATCATGTTTCCATGAATATTACCAATAAAATGTACTGTACTACTGTGTTGTAGTGAACTGAATGGATTGTACAAATTGCCTAATACTTAAAGCATAGATAGATCTAGACTCCATGGCTCCACTTCGAGCTAGTCAGATTTAGGGCGGTTCCAACCCCATTAATTCATTCCGACATTAATGTGTGTTGCTCAATTTAATTTGCTAGATAAAATAGGACAGAAACAGAAGAGAAAAGAAGGAGGAAATCAACAAAGATGAAAGGCACTGCTGTGATTCTGGTGCTGTCATTTACTCATACTTACCTTGCTGGACCTAGGCTAGTATAGGACAGCCATGTTTTTACAACTTGATCGAAAATACTGTAAATCTTTACTACACTCCTTAAGTGTAAGGTATTCATTTTATTTAATTTTTTGCTCACAGACTCACATTAATGTTGCAAAATAAGAAATTGGCTAACAATTCAATTACACAGAAGGTAAGAGAGAAATCAGAAAAAAAAAAGGGCAGGGAACAAGGAGGATTAATAAGGGAGTTACCAACTCTCATATCCTGAAGGTGTTAATTAGGTCCCTCTATTCGGATAGGACCTGGTTAAGTCATGTCTTATAAACAGCACTGGCAAGGCTCAATAGAATCACAAAATTTAGTACATTGCTGCATCAGTAATAATTACTGAAATGCATTTCTTTTTATGATTATTAGTTATTACTTTATAGTCAGTTCACAGCTGCTGCCTGATAAACAGTTAACATCATCAACAAAAGAAGAAGAAACAACAAAAAAAGTAGAAACAAGCACATCTATATATCTGGGGAGAGGAGCAGGTCAAAGCTGACAATTGTTGCATGACTCCAAGAGATCTTAGTTATCTTTTAATGTTTATATCTAAAAACCTATCTTTTTGATTGTAATTTCTATTTTTACAGCATGAATATCATCCAAAGATTGAGATAATTTCTGAAACAGTAAATGAGAGTGACTCTGCAGTAGAAAACAGTAAAAGCACATTTGGGAATTCAGTAGAAGAGGTTCCAACAGCAATTTTTTCAAATGTGTGCAAGATACGTGAAGATCATGAAAAGGAGATCCTAAGACCCATCGTTGAGGGCTTGGTTATGGAGCCTTCTGATTCAGAAAGGGACTTGGAGACCAAAGATAAACAAGAAAACCTGCTGAAACCTCTCATTCAAGAGATTATCACTGAACCTAAGGATACTCTACTGTTGTCATCAGTCTGCAATCATCCAGATGATAAAAGCCCACTGGAAGGGGACAGCAATATTACAGTTTCTTGCCATGGTAAGATCACAGTGATATAACCATAAAGGAAAAAAGAAAGGAGGAGTAGCGCACACAATCTAAAATTAGGGATTTTTTTTCAGCCCTTGTCAACAGAGTTCTTGATCCAATATCTTCTTAATAGTTACCTCTTCAATTTGTTTTTGTGGAAATCCTAATAGATTAAGAATTAAAATAGTATTTCTGACTTTGACACAGAAGTTCTTCTTGAGTTTCATTGAAATTATTTTTAAAGGAAAAATAGGATAGTACACTTATTTTTTTTCAATATTAACGGCCACCACTCAGTTTCATTTGCATTTGCCTTCATGCTTTAACAGGGAATGGCAGTGATGGAGAAGTGCAGTGCCTGGCTGAGAGTGGAACACGCCCCCATGAACCACAAGATAACAAGGACAGTGAGTGTGGATTTGATTAATCAATTAAAAAAAAAAAAAAAAGACAGACCAGGTTTAGAGTACAGTGCCTGGCTGACTGCATACAGTTATTTTCAAAATCTAAATTTAGGAAGGTATCCATTCATTAAAATTGGCATAACACTTATATATTAAAAAAAAAGAGTGCCTTTAACATGAGGACTGTTAGGATTTCAGTCAGTCATAGGCTGATACAGCCTCTGGCATATGACCTGCAAGGCAGATTTTCTGGTTTTGTTAGCATGAAAGTTCGTAATCTTACATAACCTACAGGTAACAAGTGCCTTTTGCCCTTCCTTTTGAAGGTGCTAAAAATCTCTAGGTTCCAAGCTCTTTATGGCAGCTGGGAATGTTCAATACCTTTGAAAACTGGGGCACTACTGTTTTAGATTAAATTCCCACTCTCTGTTATGTGATTTCTTTTCCCTTGCATCCTTATAAAAATGACTTAAAAGTTTTATCTTCTGCTTTCATTACTTACATAGCCTCAATCCATAGTGTTACATACTCATTTCTGCTATTTAAATAAAAATTCTATTTAACCTGACATTTTTCTCTTGTATCAAGTCCTCGTGAATATGTCATACAAGATAGTGTTTGTGGCAGTGCTGCTCCACGTTTTTTTAAAGGATCATTTTTTAAATGATTCATAAACAATTGTTTAAACAAAAATGGCGCAGAAGTGGTGTCCATGCATGCAAAATATGATTTTACCTTTAAAGCAAATACCTTCATGTGCCATTTTTGCATTTTTTCCTTATAATACACATCTTGGGATCAGGATTTCGGGTATAAAGGGAAGATAGTCCCAATAGTGACAGAAAGACATTTTTGCAATAAAAAAACAGACCAGAGGAAATCATCTTTCATTAACTTCTCTTTTACTTGGCAGTAGTAACTTTGCGCCAAAGCTACTTTTCCCAACACAGAAGTGGCCGTGGTAATAAGACAGAAAAATAATTGTATACTGGCTAAGTACACCAGAAAAAAAGATGGCCACATCCTCAGGGCTGATGTTTTTATGACAAAACCAACACTGGCAACATCAGAAGAGTAGAGGCTACATATCAGATTACTTCATTAAACCATAATCAAGTTAAGGTTTTTTTTTTCTCTTTCATAATTTTATAAAACACTAGTAATCCATAATAAATAGAATGAAATGGGCCTTGTAGAGGTGAACATTTAAAAAAAATGTGTTGAAAAGGTTTATTTCTGATCAGTTGGGTACATCTAGTGACAGGAGAGAAGGTAGGTTAGGTAGGTACCTTCTTTAAAAATAAAGAAGAAAAATAAATCTGTCTCCAAGTTAATTTGGCCCATATTATAACTTATAAAATTAGTTCCAGGAGTGAAATTAGAGCTCAAATATCAGTGAAGACAAGGCAAAAGGATAAAAGATACACTTTTTAAACAGGGATGATCTCAGTCCCACAGCCAGTGAGTGGGCCCTGTGCTCTCTCACAGGTAAACCTCTTGAAACTTGTTTTTCCTTATTGGTGAGGACTTGAGAAGGAAGAAGGGGGCGGAGGGGAAGGCGTGAGAGAAATGCCAAAGCAGGACTGAGTGAGAAAAAGGAAACATTTAATTAGTGTTTTCTGTAAAACTTTACAAATGTACAGCATAGGGAAAAAAAAAATCAGTCTCAGCACATCATCTTCAAGTCAATGAAACAGTGTAACAAGCTAAGGAACACCAGCTTGCTTCTTCACAGGAGTGATTCTAGAATACTGTTCCTGGGGGTTCCTCTCTTACCAGCAACATCCAATCTCATGTTTATAGTACAGCAAAAAGCCTATGAAAAAAAAAATAAGAAAACCACCATCCCGGATTGGCTTCTGGCAGCAAGTGCAGTCTAAGAGTTGGCACTAAAAAGTGCAGTTGAAGTTGGTGTCGAGCATCCTTGTCGACTGAGCCGCACATTTTTGCTTGCAAGCAGCTATCCTGAGATGGTTCATTTTTCAACCAAAACTAGGCAAATCCGTAAGAAACTGAAGCACATGTCTAACTTTGAGGTTACGACAGGCTTAGTAAAATAAGGACAATTAGTCAGAAGCTCCAAGTTACGCATGTGCTTAAATACCTATTGGATCTATGCGTTCAATGTTAACATCAAGGGTATCTAGCATGTGAAGATACAGAGAAGGATGTAAATCTTTTGCAGATAGTCCTGTCAGGCGTGGTGAGACACCAGACAATTTCCAATTTGCTATGAGAAAAGAAGGAAATGGAGCACAACTGAACAAATTTTAGCTCTGTACATTGCTGGACATCACATTATATAGTGGCAAATGGGCTGATCCAGAAGAACTTTCTAAGCAGAAATCTGTCAAAAAAAGAAACCGTGCCCATGATACACTCAAGCATCATCTAAATACCAGGCAGAGCTGCCAGAATTTTCCCTTAGTCCCAAACACAACAGCAGTGGCAATTCAGGAGGTTGCACAATCTCACTTCCACGGAGACTCCACCGCTCCGGGCTGGCAGGAGCTCCTGGCAGGACTACTTCCCTACTTAGCTGGGAAAAATGTGCTCCAAGTTGAGCATTCCCAAGATAACACATCTGTTCACACACTCATAAATGGATGGAGAAAGGGCTGCAACAGGAAAGTCCATTTCAAATACGCTTATCCTATTAAGGAGAATTTGAGTCTGTGTTTATCTGATTACATTTTGGGGTGGATGCTCAGCCATTCAAGATGCTCTGAAGCATCTTGGTGGTTTGGTACCACAACTCATGGCATTGAAGGCAGGCAGAGCATTTCTGCAGATGCCATTGGCAGGGCTCATACCATGTCCAGGCCCCTGGAAGGCCCCAGTTAGGTCTGAATTTTCTGAGTCTGCCCTTGAGTAGCTGGCCCAGTGGCTTTCTTAAGGAAATGTAACTTAATTAGGGAGTACTGCAATAAATAATATGTGGTAAAATCCACAGTTCTCATTAAAACTACGGCATAAAAAAACAAAGCTCTGCTTTGTTGAGAAACTCACTCATCAGAAACCACATGGGAGAGGGAGAATAATTCAGCCTTTGCAGTCTCAAAGGACACACACAAAGGATAGAAGAAAAGTCAGCGGGACATTGTGGACTAACCCTTCTGCCTTTTGCCTCTGAAAAGCGGGTACCTGCAGCCCTTCTAAAAGAGGGCTCCAAATGACTGAACTGGTTCCTCAGTGGTCACCTGGAAAGAGGTCTTACCCCAAGGGAACTTCATTTTCATGCTCAGCCTGGGGGCATAAGGGAGAGGCACAAGTACATCCCATAAAAAAAGATGACAGCATTTTTAGAGCACTGGGTTGACATATAGAGCCAATCTCCTACAAGAAAAAAAAGGATTCAGAAGGCCCCTGCATCTCTGTGCTGATCTGTGCTGCCCCTACAAAACCCTAACGTGTTTTTGCAGATACTAGTTGGGATTGCTTTATTTTACAAAGTCCCTGATAGACTTCCTTGTGACCCTTCACTCAAATTCTCAGAAGGATTTTCTTAGTACTTCTGAAATTTGAAAAATAATGACCCTCCTACCCCCAACACACACCCAAAGGCAACATTTTGTTTTAAAACTATTGCTCTAGACAAACACTGAAATTCAGGGGTGGAGAAGGTAATGCCACAGCTACTGACCATTTCCAACTACTCAGAAAGAAAGGGCACGACTCTGTGGTGGGTTTCTGAGTCACTTTTGTCTCTTTACATTCAAACCTGTAGCTGCTTGGATGGATGGGAGGGCGATGCGACCATCTTGGAAGCTAAATCACTGGCTGTTGTCAGTTGAAGCACTCAGGTTTAACGGGATATCGCCCTGGACAGCTGCGGAGGACAGGTAAGGAGCCATGTTTGCCGACGGAACGTAAAGTGCTGAACTTTCGGGCAAGCTGATAATGTCATTTCCAAAGATTGGCTGACGATCAACAAGGAACTGCTGGGTGCTTTCAAGAATGACATCTTTCCCTGGGAATGCAAACAGACAACACAGAACTCAGTTTCTGGAAGGCAATCCATTGGGGTTTAGGAATTCAGGGAAGTGGCAAATCCCCATGGAAATCAGCAGAGGTGAGGGGCTCGAGTACAGAAAAAAAGTGCTTGGAAAAACTTGAGCAAAACTTGCCCTCCTTCAAGAGCCCATTGAAATCAGTGGAGGTCGTTGCAGGTTGCCTAGGTGGGGTCTGCACAAAGAGCTGAGATGCCTCAAGGAACGGAGAGGGGGACGACCAAATAGCCAGAGACTCCAAGCAGTGGGATAAGAGCAGTTCTTTTCTCCCTCAGCCAAAAACTTTCTATTTTTCCTTGTCTTTGCAGAAGGAGAAATCTGCCAGCTGCCCCTTATTGCAGCATCGTGTCACTGCGTGCACGAGAGAGACCGGGGACTCTCCTCTTTCGCAGCTCAGCCCGGCCTGCTGAGGAATTCCTCTGTTGCTCGTGCAAGACATTGGGCTGAAAACCCTTAATTTCACTTCAATCACCACACTGCTTTTAGGTGGTTATGAACAGGCAGAAGAAACAGTGGAAGTCTGAGGATGGATGAGTATGATGTGGTTCCAATTACACAGAGGCAGTTTAATTCTATTTAAACTTTTGAATATTCCCCATACTTTCCCCATTGCTCAATAACTACCTTAGCAGTTGTGGGGAGATATTGCTGATCACCATGAAAGTGAAGTATCAAAGGTTGTGGGAGCTTTTTCCCCTCAACGTGGCAAATGGTCAGTGCTGGACATTGCATCGAGCTGCTGGCACCTTAATTACCTCCCCATCCCCGAGCCTGCAGGACCTGCTGGGGCTCCTACCTGGGCAGGCACCGTTAAAGGGCGGGTTGAACGCTTTCGGGGGCAGCTCAGCTGCATTCTTCTCCAGATCCACTGTGAGTCGCTGCATCTTGATGCAAAAATACAAACTACAATGTACAATCATACAGAGACAGGGCAGCTTGTTAGAACTAGGACGTTCCTGGAGGTCAGAGCTTTAGCAGCGCTGCATAGTCTCCACCAGCAATGCCCTCTCTGGCCTCTCTCTCCTCCCAACCCTGTTAAAATAACCCACAGCGTGTGCTCAAAGGCAGCTACACCTGAAGGAGAGGGCCGGTGAACACGGAGCCCCTTGCTAGCACTGCTCTGTATGGGGTGACGCTCATGTCTTATGCAGACACCAAACTAGCACCACTGTGACCTGGCTGCTGCTCAGAGCAAACCCGCAGTTCTTGGCAGCCAGCAAGCACAACTTGTTATTAGTTTGCCACATGCACCTCAAAAACGCCAGCTGAATTTCTCCTGGTTTCCTCTGTGCAGGCCTGAATCATCCTCTATTCCAACCGGGTGTGTGTTCCCTCCCCTGAAACATGCAGGGGTGGCTGCATTTTATAAAGACACATTTTTAAGGGCTTTGGCACAAAGGTGTTTTATGAATCCCCAGCACTGTTAGGAAGCGATGCAGTTAGGTTTCAAAAGAACAAGCGAGTGACAGTCACACCAAGGCGGAAAGTCTGAGGGAGCCACTTTTAGTTAAAGGACAACACATGTCTCGAAGGTAGCTCTGCTTGAACGGGAAAAATAGGTCATGAGCACAAAGCATCGCTGCCGGCCGAACCTCCGGAGCTGCCCGCTCTGCTCTGCCACCCGCTTCCCCTCACTGCGGAATAACCTGTCATTCTGCAGCAAGGCACAAACTCCGTCCACAGCAACGTCTGCTTCGTACTTACATTATTATCCCAGAAACACATGGCTCTTACCGGGGACAAACTGGCTTCCATCTCGGTCAAATTCCACTCGTTCAGGGACAAATTGGGATTAAAGACCTGCGGGCACAGAAATGCAATTAGGGCTCTGAAAGGTGCAATGGCTCAAGACCCTGGTGCCCTCAGCTGCTGCCCCGATGTATTAGTTAAAGCTAGAGATGAACATTTGTTTGCGTGGGCTTGGGGTAGACCTAGAAGAGCAAGGGCCTTGGTGCCAGGCTGGTGCCTTCCACAGGAGGGACAGGGCACATGGAGCAATGCCCAAAACCAGGGCAGCAATTCAGCTCCATGCACATGTATCTCACAGCCCTGCTTTTTCTGCTCTTAGGTCATAGGGTTGCTTCCAGATTCGTGGGGTTTTTTGTAAAAGTGGTGTTCCAAAACATGGCAACAAAGGGCAAACCGCTGCGCCAGCCCCTCAGTGAGGATTCCTGGAGCAGTCTGCACAATGCGGGACACGGGGCTGCTGGTCCAGACCACAATTTCACGATTCACTCCCCTTCTCGCACTGTGCAGTTACACAGAGAGGGGAAAGTGGGTCAGTAACAGGAAAGCACCTCCCAAAAGGGAGTGAAGCAGCAGAAACCACTGTACCCAGTGACAGCAGACCACTAAAAAAAGCGTCTCAAAGCCCAAATCAATCCCGCTTTGGTTCTAAAAGAATAAAAGTAATTTTCTATGATCTCCCATTCCTGTTTGTCCATGCAAATTCACCGGGTGCTTAAACCTCAAGCATCTCCAGGGAATACATGTTCTCTGACAGATGGATTCTTCTCCTGCATACAGCTATTTTTGCATATCTTTGCTGATAATCAAAGAGAGGTAGAGAAAAAAAAGGGAGAGCAAGAAATAAACCCTTATATTTATGTGTATATATTTAAGGAAAAAAAAGCCACCACTCCTTTTCAGAGAAAAGTGCTCTTCTAGAATTCTGGAATTCAAGGAAAAGTGGGAGGTAATAGAGCTAAAAATCAACGTAGGAGCATCCAAGATGCAGAATACGTAAAAAAGAAACCACCATCCTCTGATGCAATTGCTCTGAAGCAATTAACAAACTAGCTACAGAGCTGTATTAAGTCTATTTTTTGTAAGAGTGGGAGCCCAATCTTGCCTTTACAGTCTTGCCTTTACCAAACACACTGTGCTTGTTCTCCTAGGGTAAGGAGCTGAGAAACACATATTTTCACAAGAAAAACTGCAAGACCCTGCAAGAAGGTCCCATCAGGCGCCGTGTGCGCGTTGGCCACAGGCCACGGACCCAGCGTCACCCGAGGCCGCGCAGGAAGCGGGGCTGTGGCCCGGCCCCGCCGCAGGCGACACTCACGTCCAGGACGCCGGCGGGCTCCAGGCCGTACTGCTGGCTCCTCAGCAGCAGCTGCAGCCCTTCCAAGCTCAGGTCGGGGCCGTCCAGCGAGTCGGAAATATCTGCTCTGAGAAAAGACGAAGGGAAACGTTGCCATGAGTGAGACACTGGGGTGCATGTGCTTAAAAAACAGGGCCGCTCTCGGCCTTTTGCATTGCTGCGGGTGCCATCACGAGCAAGGAGGGAGCCTCACAAACACAGAGAAGTTTCTTGGGTTTTCACTCTTAGTCAGGGAAATGAGATCTCTGCCAGCAAGCGTACAGTGACTCCTTACTGCACAGGAACTACAGTGACAAATATTTCCTTGCACATTTCTGCAAGCCAGGACCCAATGAAGCAAGGGAGACAGGGTGCACGAGCTCTTAGAGACACACCGTGCTCCAGCGGCCTGCAAGGCTGCGAGCGAGGACACAGCTCGGGGCTGCACATCCAACCTGGGCTCTAGGCGAGTCCCTCTCACTGTGGAAAGTCTTTGTGCTCCCACGACTCTGCCAAACAAGCTCAGACAGCTCTTGCTCTGTCGGGTTCCCCAAGTGAGATCCCCCACCCCCGGCTTCGAGGGTCCCCTTGGCAGGAGCCACGGGCACAGGACGCAGCTCTCAGGCCACTTGCCCACAGGCCTGCGCTCAGCGCGGGGACGCAGCCAGGGCCCCGCTCACCTGTCCAGCAGTGCCCTCCTGCCTCTCCTCTCGGCTGGCGGCGGCAGGCTCCCCGCCTGGGCCGCGCCGCAGCCCTTCCCTTCCAGCACGGACTGGATCATGGCGACGGGCAGCACGGGCGGCTCGGCGCCCGCGCGGCAGCCTGGCAGCGGCACCTCGCGCTCCGCCGCAGCCTTGGCGCCGGGGCTCACCGGCTCCTCCTTGATCAGCAGGAGGCTCTTCTCCCTGCAGCACAGGCAGCTCTTAGCGCCCCACGCAAGGGCAGCCGCGCACGGGCCGGTCTCCCCTTCCCACCAAACTGCCCTGCGGGGTTCTGCAGTGCCCAGGGGGGCAGAAATGCTCTGCTTTCTTTAAAGCGAGCCCCAGGGTCTGCCAAAGGAGCTGGAGAACCCTCAAGAAACGAAGCTTTATGGAGCTTCCCGTGGGCACGTGCACAGGGTGGCTTGGCTCAGGTTCAAGCTACCCCAAGAGGGCTGGGCAGGTACCAGGGGACACATGAGGGTCCTGGTGGCCTTTCCCAGCTGCACCGCTAGATGGGTGGCTTGCTCCAGGAAGCCACTTCAAGTCTTAGAAAGTTTCCTGGGATGCCACAACAAGGAGAGGGATTTCAGCTTTCAGGATGTAAGTGGGAGTCATTAACTCCACCTGGCTGCTACTCCCTGGGGAATGTTCTGCAGTAAAGTGGCTTCTTGTTACACACAGTATCTGTAAAGAGGCAAATCCAAAATATGCTCAACAGGAGCAGGGAACACTACTGAGAATGCAATATTGTCTTACAACGCCTGAAGACCAGCTTTGTTGAAACACAATACATGGGCACATCCCACAGAGGGGATGTGTGGGACACTACAAAGCCTTCCTCAGCGTTCCTCTCAAATCGTCTTATGACTCCTAAGCTCTCAGGAGCTCATGCCAATTGAGCCACCATCAGAACTAGTCATCGCTGGCTCAGGTTCTCAAGAGTCATATCAATCCTGTGTAGATCAGAGGCCACCAGATGGCACTCAGTAATTAGCAGCAATAAGCAACTTAACTTGAAGGTTACTTTTTTTCTACTTTAGAAATATCTTCTAGCCCTATCTTTTACCTGAAGCTCTTTGCATGCCTCTAATTTCAATTATTATATATTCTAAAAACTGCCTGTAAATCTAAAACTGCCTTGTCTCTATGTGAAACTATTTCCATGATTCATCTGTCTAGTTACTTTCCACTGACATAGTTGTAGCTATGATTCAGCAACTAGCTCTATAAACACTGCATATCTGTGCAGGAAGAGATAAGCACCAAAATACCTCTACATACAGTTCTTAGGTTCCTGGGACCTTTTCACAGAAAAATTGCCAAGTATCGGAAGTTGCTGTGATGCAGCATTGCTGTTCTCTTTAGCACAGAGATGTAGAGCTTGATTCTGCTTCTTTGTCAAGGCCAAGAGAAAACTTTTTTTTTTTTTTTGCTTTCAAAACCCTACTGACAAGCGTTGATATCCCATTCTTTGCTGAAGTCTGGAAGAGCCACTTTCTTGAAAGCAAAGTATAAAGAACCACGAAAAATTTCTCAAACAGGTGAGTGAATCTCTCAGCATGAAAGTTGTGATCTCTTATTGAAAGTTATACTGTTAATATCCCTACCAAGTTCCAAAAATTTGCCCTATATTGCAAACTGGAAAAAAAAAAAAAAAAAACTAACCTATCATCTCTATAGAGATTTACGATTCAGAGATTTTGGTAGAATTAGAGCCAGGAAATACTCTGCTGAAGCTTATTCATTGTCCATACCTGATTCTTCCTGTTTTTAATCACAGACACATTTACCTGTCATTCTCAGGAGGGGATTGCATGTGTATTAAGCTGGATGGTGATGCTTCAGTAACATCAGAGATGATGGGTCCTCCAGCAATTGCAGGGCTGCTTAAGCATGAGGCAGGTTCTGTTGGTGGCTAAGAAGGTAAAAATCATAGAGATTTATCCTTCTGAAGGAGTAAAGGACATCAATAGGTCTGTTGATTCTCCACTAGCCCAGGGAGGGGAGAGACAGGTTACTGATTTCCAAGTGCTGCACTCAACCACTTGAACTCCCATCCCTTCAGCTCGCTCTGCCCTCCTTGGGCTCTTACCTACTGTGTGACACTGCCATTTCCTCTGGTCTTTTCTCCAACCACACAGCAGCACAGCTATGAAATAACCACTGTGACTGAAAGGTCAACTGCTGACAGATTTTACCCTGTCTGAAATTCTGCTTAGCTGCCTCTGGAGCGAACAACCCAACTACTCTGCAGGTGCCATAACAATCAAGTATTTTAACTGTGGGACATGAGTGTGGCAGCTCTGCTGGCAGCAGCCAGGTGACAGGCCAGTAAGGCAGCACAACCCTTTCCCCTTCAGGATGCAGAAAGCCCTTGCAGAAAGCATTCACTGCGTTGCTTGAACAGCTGTCCCCTCCGGTGCCTGTTTGGGTGGTTAGAGTGCTGGGGATGCCCGGGGACTGCGAATACCTGCCTTTGGCCAGGGAGATCCCCAGGAAGGCACCACTTCTAGAACAAGCTCTTCTCTGAGCCTGGCTGTGGTAACGCAGGGCCCGTCCTCCCCTCCCACATCCGGGGCCTCTCACGTTGCCCTGGGCAGGCCGCAGCAGCACGAGCAGACACAGCTCAGCTCTGCCAAAGTTTTCTCTTCTTCATGGACAAGCTTTTGCCAAACAGCTTACTCCATAATCCATGTTATTGCCTCAAATGTTTCCTCACACTGGCCAAAGAAAGTGCATGAAATCGGAGGCTGGAGCAGACCTACCGACTGAATGAAATAGGGGTCATGGAGAGGGTCCGTGGACAAATGCCGGCCAAACTTGGGCACTTGTGGAGTTGAGATCCCATTATCAAGCATCAGAGGTCTGTGAAGAAAAATAAAGAGGTCTGTTTTCCCAGCCACATATTAACTGACTGTTCCCAGGCTGCTCACAGAAGAAATGTCTCAGCCAAGGGTTGTTTCCATCTGGATACTCTGATTTTCCTCTTACAGAGGAGAAAGGTTCTGTTTCTTTTCTAGATCTTACTTGAAATAGACAAGTGAAATAAAATAAAATTTTATTTTCATCCCACGTATAAAGAAAAAGATGAAGATATCTGAACCCATAATCAAAAGTAGCTCTTGAAGATACAAAAGCATAGGACTGACAGGTTTTTTCAGATGGCTGCTGACAAGAAGTGGGGCTGTGTGTCAGGCCTTGGGTTGGGAGCACTTTATGGTTAACAAACAAATGAAACCAAGAGAAAAAGAGAAAGAGCCTCGAAATGATGACATTCCACCATGAAACCTCCGGGGTTTGGTGATGTAAATATTACCAGCATCACATTACAACCACAGAGGAACTCGGAAACAGCATATTCTGACACCCACCTGGCACTGTAAATTCTATGATGACCCTATAAAACTGCCTGGCAAATCCCTTTTCTCCTACCCTCAGGAAAAGCATCTCTTCAGTGTTCAATTAGAAGAAGTTTGACTGAGTGCACTATGGAAAGCCAACACTGCTCCCCCATTTATATCTAAGAGGCCTGCCAGAAGAAATTAAATCCCACTTTCCCCTGTTCTACAAACACTTCACTGGATGTGTTCTACAAACACTTAACTGGTGCTGAGATGAGGCCAAGATGATTCAAGCTCCTCTATCCTCATGCCTTGAAGCATTTATGATCCTGAGATTCCCCTAGTTAAAATCTCCCTCTGCCTCTGTGATACCTGCAGGTCGTTGTCATCACCAAACCTGTCTGCACACCCCACGCAGAGACTGCAGGTCAAACCAGTGGTAGCCATGGGCCAGCTGGGCCTCGTTGCCTTCCCACCATATTACACATGGCAACACTGCCACTGGCATCCGTAAGGCCAGCACTGGGGCCCTTCCCCCGGCCCCTAGTTAGTGTCCCCATCCCCTGGTCTCCCTCTGTATTCCCCAAATAAAGGTCATGAGCTGACACGGTGCTTCTCTAAAGGCCACTGAATGGGGCATGTCAGCAGGTCTGACTCGGCACTTCATCCCATTCAGTTCCCATCACCATGGTGTCCTGGTCTGGTGACCGCCTGCCTGGGCAAGCTGAGCTTGTGCTTTTAGCGAGGGGGCAGCGCTTTGCACCCATGAGTGTGTGTGGGCACCACACAAGGGTACTTACAGCTTCCTCTTTATCCCGGTGCTGCTGGGGTTTGATTGGAGCTGGCCAAACAGAAACTGAATCAGCTGTCAAAAGAGATCAAAATCAGTGTTAATCAGCAGGGTGATTCAGCATTCCCTGCCCCCCCGGTCCCTCCATCTCACACATTTCTCCCTTCTCCCAAAGTGGGCAGCAGCCATGAAACATGGGAGCCAGGCTGTGCAAGGCCCTGGAGCCCAAAACACAACAGATCATTGGAAAGATCCCTATTCTCTTCTGTGCATGGAAAAACACAGCTAACTCCACCTGACCTAGGAATATGCCTAGGAAGCACACAAGCAAACACTCCTAGACCTGGAGGGAGGTCTGGCCTCTATACAAGTCTTTAGAGACTTGTCTAAAGTGCTTGTGAAGACTTTGCAAATGAAAAAGGCAGCCCCCGTACGGTGGCCCTGGGCAGAGGTCTCGGCACTTCCAGCCGAGTTTGTCAGGCCTGTGGAATTTGGCATTGACACAACAGCCACCGAAGAGGATGTGGGATGGTTTTGGAGAGCAATCCCCCAGCAACCTGCTCCCGCGTCAGCGCAGCCTCGCGCCCCTCTCTGACCTCCAGACAAAGAGTGAATTATCAGCACGCACCCCAGCTGCCTCCTGCTCGCTGCCCCGCGCAGCCAACGGAGCTGCACGAACGCAGAGCGGAGGGGCCGGACCCGCACGCGGCCTCGGAAGGTTCCATGGCCTCATGCATTTCCATCCCATGACTCAACGATGCCATGTGAGAGTCAGAACGTGCCTCTCACTGAGGGCCACTGGGAAACATGACTTGCTGGGTCACATCAGCAGCCTCCAGCTGGGGAGGCCTTTTGGGTGCAGGAGGTTCTATCTGTTAGGGGAGATGCCTCCACCTTGCACTTGTACTAGAGGCTTGCACAGTAATTCCTGCTGGCCCAGCAACACCAGAAAACCTAACAGTTCCTGGAGGACTCCACAGGGCAGAGGAATGACCAGCCACTTCTGCTGCCTACAGCTACGGTGGCAGCTGATGGGGAGGCTCTTCTCTCCCCCTGCAGGGCCAGGGTGAAGCCCAGCATTGCCATGCAGCTATTAAAATACAAGTGTTTTTCTTCTTCAAGGCATATGAGAGCCTGGGGAAGAGTATGGGGCAAGAAAAAAAATAGAGAGGAGGACCTATGGCAGACAGTGCATGGGAATCTGGATTTTAAATGATCATTACCTTGTTGATCACCTTCTGCTGCTGTGTGTGGTTCTGACGGAGCGAAACAACTTCCCTCCAGAGAACTTCATTTTGCCTGAAAGTGAAACGAACCTCTCGTGAGCACAGAACTGCCCCACCAGCCCACGGTGCTGCCAGAATGTACAGTCGACCCAATTTTGCAAAGCTTCGGGCAGCATTTAGCACTTTCCCGATTGCCCCAGCTATGAGGGTCATGCAATTGCTCAAAGGAGTTACTGGTTTCCTTGACCATTCAGCCCCAGGACCGGGGACGAGGAGATGCACAGGTTATTTGCCATGTTGCCTCCAAATCTGGTTTCAAGTCAAGTCCATGATGCAGAAGATTTTGCCAGTGAATTTGTTTCAGGAACATAAGGATGTACCAAAAACTAAGAGGCCAAATGAACCTTACGTATCGGTGCAACTTATAAACTCTTTTGCTACGTGCCCTTTAGGTTGTTTCTCTCTTTGTAATGTGGATAGACACTAAAATGGGGGAGGTGAGGCCCACCAGCTCCAACCAGTTAATCAGCTCTAGCGAGGGAAGTATCTGCTTTAGCACAGCAGGAATCCTTGGAGTGAACTTTCTGCAGGTCCAGGCAGGATTTCCAGGAAAGCAGCTTGACTAAGTCACAGATTGCTTTGGCATTATGCCCTGATGTTACTTCACCAGGACAAATTTTTTAATGTGGTCTCAGCCTGGAATTTCTGCTCTTTGTTAGCTTTTAAGAGTTGTATCCTTTTAATCAGCTAAATGCTTTTGACAGCTGTTGGAGGGAGAGAGCAAACCAAAAGCGGAAATGAAATAAAAACCAGGCCAAATCACTGATGCTGGAATTCCTTAAAAATTAAGGACAAGCCCAGAGAGAGATTCCTTCATTGCCACCGTACCTGGATTGGAAGGTGTGATTTCACACCCATGAGAAGCATAAGAGGCATTTAAATTCAGAAAAGAAAATTATCTAAGATATATAAGGTGCTGGGTTGCTATGACCTTTCAAAACCCAGAGTGCCAGCTTCATCCAAGGATGTATGAATCTCAGCTTTCCCAACAAAAGTTGTTTCTATATTACACTGTCTAAAGACTTGGAAAAATCTAAAGAGCTCTCTAAGGATCAAATCCCTGGAGATGAATAGAAAACACTCTAGTGTGTGATCTCTAAAACCATACCCATTTACTTAATTCCTAGTGGCCACGTCTGACTCGGTCTCAGATTCTGAGACAGCAACAGGCTGAGAAACCACATGCACAAAGCGCTGCGTACGCTTGTTCTGCTCTTACACAACAATTTTGTCTACGCCAGAAGCCAGGGTCATGGTCCAAACCAGTAGAGCCATCCTTATATTCTTATATTTTTAGATCACTCATATGTTTTGGAGGACAACACAGACTGATTTCTGATTTTTGAGTATGTGGAGCAGGCACCACTGCATCTCTGCTCAGGACTCTCCTAGGGATGAGGGAGAATTACGTCTCTTCTTGCTGCCATCTTTAATATGTGGAGGAAATACAGATATCCAAGTTAAATCCTCAGGTTACGCACGTATTTCCTGCATGCCCTCTTCTGTGCTTTCCTCATCTGTTAACAGTATATATAGACGGGCAGCATACATCTACCTTTCGCATGACACAGACAGAGTATCGATTCATATCTGTAGAGCATGGGGGACTGTTTGCATTGAAATCCTACATGTTATTGTCTCAGTGGATCTAGTGTCCACATCAGAGATGATACTTGGCCCTTTAGCTACACTGGGCCTTGGGGCAATAGTTTCAAGGTTCATCCTGCATTGGCACTTGCGCTGGTTGTGTCTACTGCAAGAGAACGTACACTTTGTGCAAAGCTACGTTTCCAAAGTTAGGGTATTTAAGCAGAGAAGAGTCTTGGCCGGAGACCACGTGGGCTGTCCCGGGTTGTGCAAGGCTGCTCCTGCCACGCCATCCCCAAGAGCAGCAGCTCCTCCAGGGAGCGAACGCCTGCACGAAGCAGCCTGAACCGAAGGAGGATTCAACTCACTGCTTCATGTCCTGCACTTGACACTCCATGTTCTCCTGCTGACTTCTCAGTATCTGTACCTCGTATAGCAACCTGCTGAGGTCCTCCTGACGCATCTTGGTCTCTTCACTTTTCACTACTGACACCTGAGGGGGAAAGCAACAGGGGTGGCTTTTACCAGGACAAGAAGGGTGATGGATGGATATGGCATTGCTGCAGCTTGGGCAAGGGAATTCCACCAGCTGGATACTGGCGTGCCCGAATACCAGGGGTCTATTGGGAGCAGGCACCGATTTCACATCAGTTTGGGTACAAGGGTGTTTAAGAAGCCTGCTGCAGCCGTGGCCCTGAGGACAGGACCTCCTCACCTTCCTTTTGATGTGCTCCAGGAGGTGCTCGTGGCCCTGCAGGAAGCAGAGGTGCTGGAACTCAGTGTCGTCCCGCTCGGGCTTCACCAGGCCGCCCTGCTCAATGTTCACCACCTTCCTGAAGCCGTCTGCATGGAGAGGCGCTGGTGAGGCCCCATCTGGCCTTCTTCCCATTCATCTACATCAGCCCTAACTAAATCCCACCGCAAGGCACCGTGTCCTTCCCGGGTCCCACTGCCACGCAGCGCGAAGCGGAGGCAGCTGCGCTACATCTCCAGCTCTGCAAGGATACGGCCCAACAGACTGGTATTTACCTCAGACTGGTATTTACCACAGAGCTGCTAACGTGCTTAAATAGCAAAGGGAAAACCTGGCGGAAGAACTTGGTCAATTGACCATTAAAAAATGGACTTTGTTTAACAGAGATGAACTCAGGCAAAGGAGGAGAAGAGGACGTGTATTTACGACCATCCTGGAGCAGATGTGCCGGGACAGGCTCAGTGCAGGGTCACACTGTGCTCCACAGCATCCCTTTGCAAGGAGGGTTTTACAGCAGCAAGATGCTGCAAAAACACCCCTCGAGGCCTTAAACTGGAAGCCCTGATGGGTCACCAGATTGCTGGGGGGAAAAGAAAACGAGTAGCTGAATTTCCTAGCTTATAACTTGCAATTAAATCTAAGGGAAATTTCATGCTGGGAGCTGCAGGCTCCTCTGGCACCATGTAGCGAGTTCCTCCCGTGGCAAATGTGTCAATGGACAGGAGGTCCCGGCTGCTGGACGCGCACCTCCTGATCACCTTGCCACTCTCCTACTTCCCACCGTTTTTGCCAGCGCCTGTAGGACCTGCACAGCCTCAGAGCTGGGGGTTGAACTTACACATGTTCAGCTGCCGGACAAAACTGGCCATGTTGTTGTGTTTGAAATACTTGGGCAGCACCTCCTTGGCAAACCGGCCTTGGTCGAATACATGGAAGCTCGTGCCATTCTGCAGAGGAGACAGGGGGACGTCAGAGCGTGGCCACGCGAGGGTTCATACGGACACTGCGCCGACTCACAAACTTCGGATACCTCCTCCTGATTATTTTGAACAGATAGAGCTGAGAGAGCCACCGCAAACTTGGCTGAGCAGAGCCTATACATTTTAATGGTCGTGCTTCATAGCCCGCAGCTCAGCACGTGCGTTTGACATGGTGAAAGAGCCACTTTCGAGGCTGTGCTGCCAAGAACTGGTTGAAAACCAGCGCAGACTGTTCTGGGGTCAGCACCGCACGGACGCGCTGCCCTCCGACCTGCTGGCAGCTCAGGGAGCAGGGACAGGGCGAAGCTGCCTCGAGCCCAGCGAGGGCTCAAAAATAACAGCTGACTTAACAGCAACATCCACAATATTGCAAAGGGCAAGAGAGAGGGAATCACTTATACACATTAGAAAGTGATCTTCAGTTTGAAAGCCCTTATTTAAAATACACGATTAAAAAACTCAGTTGTTCTGAGACATGAGGCCACGTACTATTCACTTCAGAGAACTACCATGGACCCAAACAACAACGTAGCTTAAATCCCACCTCAGGTTTTGAATGAAAAATATACTGGACATAAATAAATGACAGAAAGGCTGGGTTAGGCTTTTTTCACCTTTAAACATGCCTTTATTAGAGTCTTATTTTTAGAGAGCAAGTTTATGCACACAGTGTATCT
>NW_028288925.1:247500-254751 GCF_059628265.1 Tinamus guttatus
AGTCCAATGGGTCTACGTGCAGCAGAGTTAGCATAAGTAATTTTTCAGGCAAGTTCTGTGGTTCTATGCACAAGTTAATTACGCTGTCACTCATGCCAGCAGCAGGCCGCTTGGCCTACATTCACCTCCTAGATGATCCTCAGAGAGAGAGGTGGCCATCACTCACATCAAGGTCTGGCATGGCATGTGTCCCCACCGCTCAACGCCTAATGGGTTGCAGCCAACAGCGGAGCTCGAGGTTCTTCTTGGTGGCGAACACAGAGGCCAACCCAGTCTTGCCCTTGACTATGGTAGGAGGTGCTTAGGCTTCAGCTGGTCATCAAGGTAGTCTCACTTGCCTCATGCAGTAGCAAGGCACTATTATGGCAGCACACACACAGATTGTCATTAAACATGGGTAACATACACAAAATCACAGCCTCTAATAATAACTACATTGTGAGCACACGTATTAGAGTCATTAAATACAGTCTGGTTATAGCTTTCATTACTTAGCACGTATTTACATGTTGTTCTAGAACACATACATCCTTTCCCTCCATAAGCTAATATGGTTTTACTATTACTCTGCGGATTGATCCCATAATGGCATCCGCCCTCTTCGGTATCAAAAGGAAACATTGCTCGCTTTAAGGGCATCATCTTCGGGAGCATGGGGGTGGGGGTGTGTAGAGCGCAGATAGACCTTCTCAATGGTGACATCTGCCAGGGTCAGTACGTAGGTGATGACTGCGTGGAGATCCTGGTCATGGGTGAAGTTCACAGGTCTCCATCACACTTGAAGCTGTCGCTCTTTCTCTGTGGTCGCGTCCCACACGATTTTTTCAGGTCTCGGTGGGGAGGACTCCATTGTCTCTGTCTCTCAATATGCCTGCAATGACACTCTGCACCCACGTCTGGGCCTGGGTGCAACTAAGAACAAGGGACACATTATTTTGTTCAATTCCCAGTGCTTGCAGCACACCTAATGATCTCTACATGGGGTCACTGTCCCTTCTGTGCCCCTCATACTGGAGCTTGGCTGTCGCTTCATTCTTGTATTCTACACTGAAGTTATGCCCCTGGTCTCTCTGCAAGGATACAAGCCACAGTACGGCTCTCAATCCTCCTCCTCCCCAAGAACATCTGGTCCACTCGTGAGGGGAAGTGGGGGCGGGGGAGGGGGGAAGCGGGGGGGGACAGTTTTGCCTGATTTTCGAGAATTCCTCCCCCGGGATCCCATTCAAGTATTCTTCTATGGTTTAATACCAACCCTTCCCTATCAGGGAAGAGACTAGAGTTCGCTCCAGATTCATATGCTACAGTCGAGGTGGCTACTGCACAATTCACACGGGGTATCCCTCTCATCAGGGCAAGGGGCGTCCACTCTTTGGTCAACCCTCTATTGTTGAGCACCCTGATTGATTGGATCACCTGGACCTTCTCTGGTCGCAGCACCCCAGCAGCTTCAAGAGTCTGGTGTATGGCTTGATGGCAGTCAGTCACAAGTTTTCCCTTGACAGGCTGGTCACCCAAACTCCAAACAGGGATTACTTCCCCCTTGCACTTTTCTGGGTTCCCATGCACTACTGTGACCTCCGCTCCCATGTCCACCAAGGCACGAACCATTTGTCTATTTTGTTCTGAACAATAAATGGCACGTGTAACGAACGGTCGATTGTCTTGGCGAGCGATGTTACATTGGAACCCTTCGGACACTGGAGCTTGGCCACGCCCCTATTCTTGTTTCGGGCATCCGAGCCCCTCCTGAGGAGGAGAAACTGTCTCCAGCTTCTCCTTTGGTCTGAATCTTAACACTGTCTGCTCTAAATCCTCCCACGGGTGCAACACCTGTGATCTATCAGCCTTGGACATTATTCCTGAGCGCTGCTTCGCAGCCTGGACCACACGGACATTATATCGGTGTGCTAGTTGGCGTAATACTTCTGTTGGTTTCCCATCAATTTCCTGTCTATCAACGCCCTTCTGTAAAAGCAGACGGAAGATCCGAGCTCGCTCCCCGGATTCCGACCCCGCGTTCCCACTCAGACCTCTTTTCTCACTGCCGCCTTCTCCATCCACCTCTAACGCCAGTCCTGGAAGGTCCCCTATCTGTTGCAACTTTTCAATTACGTTCTCAATAGGGTTTCCTTGTTCTGACATCAGAACTGGAATTAGATAGGGGCGCCACGCTCTTGGGCAGCCCTCCTACAACTTATTTCGCATCCCAGGTAACAATGGCTGTTGTAGATAAAGCTCTGGACTTCCCAATTCTATAGCAATCTTCATGGCCTCTGCCTTAAGCATCTGGCATGCTTGTCTTATAGTTACCCAGGAGGAGCTGGATGGGGGCCAATCGCCGTCATTAGTGTGGTGGTATGCAAGACCCTCGGCTACCACAGCAATAAGACTCTTGCCGCTGCCGTCCACTCTTCGCAGGGCGGACTGTACATGCATGTCATTAGTTAACCCCCAAAACCTCGAGGCATCGTCATCATTGTCAATTATCACTGAATCAGCCCCTTCTTCCATTAATCTTACCAACCAGGACTGCGGTTTCTCCCCGGGTTGTTGTTTATATTTTGCTAGCAGATTCTTAATATCTTCGGGGGTAAAATCAGTTAGTTCATCCTGTCGCACCACCTGTCCCTGCCCTGGCAGCACAGCTTTCCTTCGTATTACCGGGGCGGCTCGCCTTTTTGGTTTGTCCTGTGATAGGCCCTTCTCCTCCGGTGTGGGGCTTTCCTCGTCTGATTCCCAAATATCCCCATCCCAAGTTTCTGGGTCCCCATCAGGGTTGGTGATAATAGTCCGCACCCGGCTCCCCTTCTGCCCCGGTTTTCTCCCTCTCCTGTTCTTTACCACTCGTATCGCGTAATGTGTCGCCAATTTAGCACATTTCTCCTCCAGGAGCTCCCTCTGATTATTCATCTCCAGCAGAGCCTGCCTCTGCACCACCTGGGTGGCCTGAACTGCCTGTAACTGCTCTTGGAGGAGCTGATTCCTCTCCTGTTCCTCCTTTAGCTGCCCCGCTAAAATCTTATATGCACACAGCAGAGCACCTCCCATCCGATCAGCATGTTCCAGTCGGACCGAGTTCTTAGTACGATCAGTCTCCCCAAACTGACCCCAATACTGTAAAACTGCCATGGGGTCCTTCTGGGTCCATGTTTCTGGAGATACCCAGGTGCAGATCTCCCATCGGTTCCACAGAGTATTCCATGGTTCTGGCCCCCATTCAGTACACTCCCTCGGAGGCGCAGCCTCCCTGCAGTCGCCAGTGCTGCCTGCAGCTCTCCCGAAAAAGGACCACCGCATGTCGCACACACAATAAAGACCACAAACACAAACAGCACAAACACGATTTCTATTAAGTGGCACGACCTCACCTAGCTATGCACTCCACTAGTGAGTTCCACTGTTTAATTGCCGAATCCCATCCTCGTCGCCAATTATGTTCCGGATGGGCTCGGGATTCGGCAATAATCAGCCAGAACGAGGTTTACTACATCCAGCATTTATTCAGGTGAAAGCACATTAAAGCAGCAAAGTATGGATAACTACGCAGGAGGTGATACCTGCCGATTTGGACCCGAATGTCCTCTCGAGCTGGCAGACCAGAGAGAGAGAGTTGCTGACCGGATCCCACGGAGACAGCGTAGGCCTCAGAGTTAGGAGTTTCTTCTCCCCCCGCCCGCCCTGCACTCTCTCCGCACTGTCCAATTTTTTATGCGCGGTGCATCCTGGCATGTAGGGTCAGTACGACCCAGGAGTGTTGGGGCCTTAGTAAGAATATATAGGAAAGTGGAGTTTGTGGGGAACTGGACCGACGCCTAGCAACCGAACACCTGGAGGAGAACCAATCAGCTGGGAGCCTGTAGCCAATGAGTGCTGCTCCTCAGCGCATGCCCACCTGCACCGGTATAAAGCCCTGCTACAGACAACAGCAGGGTGGAGTTGACTTCACTTCCCATAGAGGTGTTGTTCTCTCCAGCTTGTGGAGAAGGCTTTGGCACTTGCCACAAGTTAAACCACCTTCATATTAAAGTCCTGCTCACTCTGATTTGTGGAGTGAGCCTCAACATTCGAGTGACCCTCGACATCTGGTGACCCCGACGTGATCGTGCGAGAACGCGAGGGATCTTACTGGAGAAAAGCGGATTGTGACCACGACCTGGTGAGTCAGAATGGGAATTGGCGCATCTAGAGTGGAAGTTGCTGCAACAGCAATGGAGCATGATACTGTTGAACGCTTCGTAAGGCTTGCTCAAAAAACTAAGATTGAGGTCTTGAAAACCGAGCTGACTGATTTATTACTATTTTGTAAGAAGAGAAAAATCATAGAAGAAGCTTCCCAAGCATATAAATTTGAATCATGGGAGCGAGTAGGAAGAGAACTATGGGACGGTGTACAATTAGGCTCGGAGGAAGCGTGGCGCCTCACAAAGACATTTCGTCTAATATGGCCTATGTTTGAGCGGTTAGTTGCTATCGCCTTTTGGGAAGCGCTCCATGGAGAAGAAGAGGAAAACGGGTCTGAAAGTTCTGAATGTACCAACAATACTGAGCCAATTCAGTGTAAGAAAATAGATAATAAGAGAAAGGTAACCTCACCTAAACAGGCATGTCCGGTAACTTTGGCCGAACAAGAAGTATGGGGGGGAGTGGATGAATATCTCCCCCCGTGGGAGGGGGAGGAGCGACCACCCCCCACAGCACCCGAATGGGAAAAGCGACCACCTCCCACAGCGCCCGAATGGGAGGGGGAAAAGCGACCAACCCCCACAGCGCCCAAAATGGAAGTGGACCCAGTTAAAGTGCCGATCCCAGATGGATCGGACGATGATAATGCCGTGGTTCAAAAAATGCGACAAGAACTTCGGGGACAGGCAGAGAGAATGACAGAATTATTAGAACAAATGCGGCGACTAGACGGTGGGTCCAAGGCTAGAGATGTGAAGGCAGCCTATAAGGCTGCCCATAGGGCTATAGTCGAAGGGTTGGAAAATGTAGACAAACAATTAGAGCAGTGGGAGGCACGAAAAGATGCTCCTAAGATTCAAAAGAAAGCAGCTGGAGCAAGTGACCCAGCTGAAGAAGGATTGTTGCTGGAGCTCCCAGCCACTTCCACTGCAGGTGGAAGTAATGATGAGGGAATGCCACCTGTTAATCCAACATTTAATGCGGGAGCACGGTATAAAGGGCTCATAGAGAATGCTCAGTTACAAGGAGAATTTGTATTAACACCACTAGCAGCTCCTGTAGTAACGGGAGCCCAGGGCCCCAGGTGGGAACCTCTCGATTGGAAATTTGTTCAAGGCATACAAAAAACAGTAATGCAGTATGGGCACGACAATAAGTTGGTGAGAAATCAGGTCTCCGCCCTGTTTAAATATTCCCATATGGTACCTGCGGATAGCAGAGCGATAATGGAGCTCCTGCTTTCCTCTACCGCTTACATGCTTTGGTTAGCAAAATGGCAGGAAAGATTAGAGGAAAAACAGTTGGAGAATCTAAATCGCAGTATGGACGATCCATTAAGGGTTGCCACCCTTGATCAACTGATGGGGAATGGGCGTTACCGGGCAACCGAGGCCCAGGCAGCGCTCCACCCCAGGATACTACAGCAATCGAAAAATGCAGCGCTAGCCACTTTTCTTGCACTACCACAAATAGGAACGCCACAGTTGCCATACACCAAAATAACACAAAAACCGAATGAGTCCTTTTTCAACTTTGTTGATCGACTGAAGGAAGCCTTGGATATGGCACCTAATGTGCCTGCGGAAATGAAAGCAATATTGGCAAAGGATCTAGCAGTTCAGAACGCAAACCAAACTTGCAAGCAACTGTTAGCTACTTTGCCACCAGGAGCTTCAATTGTCCAAATGATAGAGACCTGTGCTCGAGCGCCATTGATGGAGGAAGAACAAAAAGCAAAAATACATGGTGTGGCTTTGGCCGCAGCAATTAAAGGAGAAAGAATGTCTAGAAAGGAAGACAAGAGATTTCATGGGACATGTTTCCTATGTGGTCGATTAGGACACATGAGGAGGAAGTGTCCTAACAGATTCAGGATGGAGGATATGGGCCCGAGAGGATTTAATGGGACCTGTACGAGATGTCAAAGGTTCGGGCATAAGGCAGCGGAGTGCCGATCACGGTTCTGCAAAAACGGCACGCCAATACAGGGAAACGGGAGCCGCCGCGTTGTGAGGGACGCGGCGAACAAGTATCCCCAGACAATGGCTGCCTCCACGAACTCTCCGCCGCAACCCGAGGAAGTGCAGGAGTCAACCTCTCTGTGGCAAAATCCACAGTGATTAGAGACTGACGTGCACATATTAGAAGAGCCAGCGACCGACCCCCCCCCCCCCAACCGCCACTCTCTTCTCCTTCTCCCGCCCCCCAAGCTGCAGTGTCGCTGGGAGCAGGCCGGGGCGGGCGGACAAACCGGACAGAGTAATGAGCAGCGGACGGAAGAGCAGATTTGTGGTCCTCTCAGAGGTGGCAGTGAAGTGCAACTTTAGCATGGGAAAATGAGTGAGCTTGACCAGTTACGCCAGGAGGCCAAGCAACTGAAAAACCAAATCAGGGATGCTAGGAAAGCATGTGCCAATGCCACCTTGGCTCAGATCACAGCCAACATTGACCCCGTGGGGAGAATTCAAATGCGTACTAGAAGAGCACTCTGGGGACACTTGGCTAAAATTTACGCAATGCACTGGGGGACTGATTCCAGGCTTCTAGTCAGTGCCTCCCAGAATGGCAAGCTTATAATCTGGGACAGCTATGTCTCCTCCTAGCTGGTTATGATGACTTCAACTGCAATGTCTGGGATCATGATAACCGTGTCAGTTGCTTAGGTGTGACTGATGATGGAACGGCAGTGGCAACAGGATCGTGGGACAGCTTCCTCAAGGTCTGGAACTGAAAAGAGCGGCAGACTCTGTGACTGGAAGAACTTTCCAGCGGTTGAAAACTAAAACTGATAGCATATCCAGTCTGCCCATACTAACTTGGACCCCCATCCTCCCCAGCTCCAAAGGGCAAGATTTTTTCCTTCTCCTGTTGCTGAAATGAAGAGCACAATTACCTTTCCAAGAAGAATTTCTGTGGTTGTAAGCAAAATGAAATTGTGTATTCCTTTAGGACCATTTTCTTTTGTCTTGGGAATTTAAAAATGAAACACTATCATAAGCGTGACCAGAATGATTATATTTGTGCTTGCAACTAAGTTACTTTGTTTTTGTTCATAATATTTTGATGCAT